>NC_066509.1:35925365-35950365 GCF_024679095.1 Eriocheir sinensis | reverse complement strand
AATGTACAGCGTCTTAAGGCAGTCACTTAATAACAGCGACTCACTGATATTAGGAGACTTTAACCTCCCCATATCGACTGGGCGACACTGTCAGGTACAGAAGGCGAGTCACATAGAATGATCGAATTTAGAAGAAAATTATCTAAGCCAAATGGTTTCGAGCCAACTCGACAAAATAATATACTGACCTTGTTATAACAACCCAAGATAACCTAGTCAGTAGTGTCACGGTAGGAGAACACCTGGTTCTTGCGGATCATAAATTAGTGCGTCGACATTAAAGCTCAATCATCAGTGACTGAAAATAAAGTAAAGGTGCCCAATTTCAAAAGAGCTAACTTCGTAGAAATCTGACAAAACTAACAGAAATACAACTATCAGATGACGGCAACGTAGAGGAAGCCTGGCTGTTTTAAAAATCACTTACTCACTAGCAGAACACATTCGTCCCTTGTGCGAGAAGCGAATTAACACTAATAAAGCCCACCGTGGTTTAATAGCGAAATTAAACAATCAGTCAATGAGAGAAAATTGTTTTACAGGTTAAAGAAAGAACAAAGCACGCCCGAAAACATTAGACTTTATAATGATGCCTGCGACTAGTAAAAAGACTAGTAGGTCAGGCAAAGCGTAGATACGAAGAAAATATTGCAGCCAACTGTAAAAATAATCCGAAATCTTTCTTCAGTTACATAAACAACAGCAAGGCGATCAAAAGTGGTATTGGACCTTAATAAACAGCGACGGTGCACTAGTGACTGACAGCCAACACATTGCAAACCTCTAAACAATTACTTTCCTCGGTGTTTAATACTAACAGTCTTCCTCTCACCACCAACACCAGTACTATTGTAAATCTCGAGCATGCATTGCCTAATTTTGAAATAACAACTGATGAAGTCCTTAAAGCTTCCATTCACTTAAAACAAATAAAAGTCCTGGACCTGACAAAGTATATCCAACTCTGCTGAAGAAACAAAGAGCGAAATACTCTCCTCCTCACAATCATATTCAATATGTCCTTGCGACAAGGCATCGTCCCTTCAGATTGGAAAAGGCTAACGACACTGATTTTCAAGAAAGGAGACAAAAGTACCAGGTAATTATAGCCCATTAGTCTAACTTCATTGTAGGTAAGCCACTTGAGGGCATAATTAGAGACAAAATTGTGAATTACCTTGAAAGCCACCTATTGATTGGGGACTCACAACATGGCTTCCGAAATAAAAGATCCCGCTCATCAAACCTATTAACCTTTATAACGACCTCTTCACTGTTTATGACGTAACCAAATCACTGGACGTAATCTATCTTGATTTCCAGAAAGCGTTTGATAAAGTCCCGCATCATAAATTACTTTACAAATTAAAGCAAATAGGTATTGGCGGTCATAAACCAATGGATCGCGAATTGGTTGAGCAACAGACAACAAAGAGTAGTGATCGACGATTTAACTCAGAGTGGCGCCTGTCATCAGTGGCGTCCCTCAGGGCTTCCGGTCCCTGCCCAGTGTTTTCATTATTTACATCAACGACGTGGATGTTGGACCCAATAACTGCATTAGTAAATTTGCAGACGACACAAAGATTGGCAACTCGGTTCTCACTGATTGAAGACAGGCGTTTCCAAGAGGATTTGTACAAATTTCAGCTTGGTCGGATAGATGGAGATGCCCTTTAACGTAGACAAGTGCCAGGTCCTTCAAGTTGAACGAGGAATAAGAAGTTCGAATACGAAATGCGCGGTTAAACTCAAAGCGTTCAATGCGTCAAAGACTTTCAAATCGCGTCAAACCTCAAATTTCACAGTATGCATCACGCAGCAAATAAAGCGAACAGAATGTTGGGCTTCATTAAAAGAAACTTTGTATTCAAGAATAAAGATGTAATACTTCTGCTCTACAACAGTTTAGTCAGACCCCACTTGGAATATAAAATGCGATACAGTTTTGGTTCTCCCCACCATGCAAAAGGACATTGCTAAATTAGAAGGTGTTCAGCGTCGGCAACGAAAATGATCCCTTCCTTTTGCAGCAAATAAATCCTACGGAAGAAAGGCTTTCACCTTAATATGTTCTCTCTTTAGGAAACGTCGCCCGAGGAAACTGATCGAATGTTTTAAATACTTAATGGTTTCTCACACGAATGTAAAGACAGATCAACACTGTTTATGTGATCGATGACACTTTGGCGCACGAGGAATGAATGGCGTAAAACTCAGATGCCGTAGACAAGTAAATTCAGACTGCACCAAATTTTTCTTCACCAACGTTGTAGTGTGAGAATGGAATAAGCTTCCACCGTCCAGTGTCCAGCAAACACGATTGACTCCTTCAAAATAAGTGCCTGACCGTCACTCTCCTTCAACTTTAATATCAACTCAGAGTAGAAATGCAACGTTTGGAGTCTTCTTGATTGAATGTAAAAAATCACTAGGGTTTTCTGTTGACAGACCACCAAGCCTGACCATGGGGAACGTGGCCTGATTTCTGGGCAAATCCATGTAAATCTCTTTGTTCTGCTCTCATCCACACCGTCTGTCCCTCCTCTGGCGTGTCCAGCCTCTCCTCGCCCAGGCTGGTGCCTGCCCTTGGTCACCCACTCCCCACACGTCTTCCCTCCCTCCCGAAGGCAGCTAGCGAGGCCGTCTTGGGTGACATTGTGGTGGGCGGCGGCGAGGAGGGCAGCCGGGCCTGACGGCCCCTGCCCTTTCCCTCCCGCCTTCCTGGTGCTCTGCTTATTTTTGTCATGGTTATCAAGGCCAGATGGTCGAGGCCGCCATGGGACGCACTTCCCTGCCCCACCCTGCCCCACCCCTGGCCTGCGCCTGTATTCCTGGCATGAGATAACTTACAAGTTTGTTCGTAACCGGCGCGGCGAACACTTTCATGAGGCGGACGAATTGAAAACCGTGCATCTGTCAGTGTGTGTGTGTGTGTGTGTGTGTGTGTGTGATTATTTTTTGGGGGAGCAAGGTATGTTAGGCTACTTATATACATTATACTTTTCCAGTGATCTTCTCATAATAAAGAGAGAACTTCCAAACGCGACAGAGGGTGCATTTTTTACGTCTCGCCTATTGCGTCCGGGGTGATGGGTGGTCATCAGGACAGTACGGGTAGTTTTTGCCACTGGCGGTGATCAAAACCAGGTGGTAGCGTGATTCGAACTGTGTCGTCCATCATGGGGAATGGGCCCCGAGCACGACTCTCAGCCACCGCTTCCACTCTACTGATAAACAAGCTCAGTTCTACGGATAAACATCCTAGCAGCAGCATCCTCCTCCCACTTCACTTAGCCCTCCCTGGTCCGCCCGATCCTGATTACGGCGCCCAAGTGGTCCCCACACCAGATAGAGACATTCAGACCCCAGAAAAGGCAGAGAGGGCGACAAAGCTGGTCCCGGAACTGTCCTGACCTTCCATGCGAAGACAGGCAGCCAACCTGTATCCAGACACCAAGGACAGAAGAACGCGGGGATATGAAGGACCTAAGGTTCTGCACGGCTTTGAAGATGTCCCCTACAATTCACAAATTCTTCCAATTAACACCACTAACCCAGGGGACACAGCTCAAATTAAAGAGACCTGACCACTGGACAACCACCACTAAGGGAAATTGGTTGCAGATTAGAACCATCACCACTGAACGCCTCCTGAGAAGGGAATAGCCCCATGACAGCCACTTAAAGCACGATATGACAGACACATAACAGACCACACTGGCTGATTCTGATATGGAGGTGGGGATCACTAAGAAGCCTTTTCTTATTTCACTATTTTACAGGTGAGCAGCAGGTGAGCTTGTCTAAAAAGTTAAAATCAATTTACTCAAGCAACTTTGTTATTTAAGACTAGACAGGAACCACCTCTAGTACTTCCCTTTCAAGTCGCTGAAGACACGTACCGAAAATATCAATTCCCCAGCAGCACATCATCTGCCAAGTTGTTTCATGGCTCTCTTTCATAGAAAAAAAGTCCTACCTAAAAGCCTTTATCGTTGCTACGTTTGTTATTCATGATTCTACCCATTCCTGGGACTTCAAAGCAATATATTCAAAGTTCTATCTACTTCAACAGAGGATGTAATCTTATGTTTTATGTGTAGTTTCATTCTATGGACATTTCATTAAATTGCTTTTCAGCTCAGGTAAGTGTCTACTTCACATTCCAAGGCATGTAATCATTGACATCCTGGCATAGATCTTAGCTTGTTACTTCAGAAATATGATACCTTTGTTTCCTGTGTCTATTAAACATCTTACTTTCCTACTTTTCTTCCATTTTTTTTTTAAATTCAATGTTATAGTAGAAGCAAATATTTAGATGAATCTCAAGGCTTCTGAATGAAGATAAAACTTATACTGGTCTTTGGTTTTAGTCTGAATTGACGTTAGCATGTACAAAGGAGTTATGAGTTCTTCATGGTCTTTTCAGTATTGAGTTGACATGCAAATTTAATTATTTTGCCACAGATGTACATTCAGATTCATTATGTTCTGAACCGCACCAACAAACGGAGGAAGGAAAGTGTCTTCTACGGCACTCAATTTTGATGCACACCACCAGGCGCTGCTGATGAGTCACCACTGTGCGATGGCCTATACCTGTCCAAGCTATACTCTGGAATGTGATTTTGAGAAAATACGAGGATCAGTCATTTGATATTTGGCAGATATTCTGTAAAGCATTTTCCGATGCTGCTACAACGTTTATCTCTTCATAGCTATTGGAACTTAGAGCATTTACCCAGAGAATGCCTTGTAGTATCATTGCCAATAATTTGCAAGTTGGATATTTGAGCCTTATTGAATTATTTAAAATTTTGCATTACCAGCTCTTTTTCTTTATCATCTTTATTTTTAATAAATGAATCCTTACAAATGATGTGTATTGATTTGAAGCCCATTAGTTGAAGGTTTATCGTGCCGTCTTTTTTCTTTAACCGGTGCAGTATCTAATATAATCTTTATGGTTTCATTATAGTTATAGAAAACATGTCAAGAGAAGTTGGGTAATACTGTATCAGACAACCTGGCGTAAATAACTCTTTTAAACCCACTGGTAGCTTTGTTAAAAACTTACGTGACTGGTTAACCAGTCGGCCAGAGGAGGTGGCAAATGTACTCATTCTTTCACAGAGTGAGTTATGGGAGGCTCGCCCATCAGGCGGGGTCGCCGCAATTCTACACGGATCCCCATCCTATTTGGGATTTAACTCCTGTAAAGTTGAGATTTCTTCCATTTTCTATGAACTTCGAAAGCATGGGCCATCACCTCCCCAGCTGTTACCCATTCAGAGTGACACAATAACAGAATCCACGTACATAGAGAGATCCGCCACTAGTGAAACGCCAGGATTTACTTTTTCTTACCACATTCCCACATCGACCACCGCGTGTAACGAAACACACTCAGAAATATTATTCCACCACGTAGGCTAAGTCTACATGTACCAAGTCAAGTCACTCATGCTTCCAAAACTGTTACCGGCGTACGCGCAGGGGCGGTTTGGGGCGGAGCAGCGGGAATGACATCACTTGAAGTCAAAAAAAATACCCGCCAGTTCAGGGGTGACTAAATTGTTGCGGGCCGTGTGTGCACTTTGGATGTACATGCTTTCTTTCTTTCACAGTGCGTTCAGGCAGTGCCACTGACGAAAAAATATATGCTTTTTTATTGTGCCACGTTGCGTGACTGTAATTCCAACGGCTACAAACGGCTGTGTGGGGTGTGAGGATGGCATAAGAAGTGATTGATTAAATTAGTCCACCTTTCTTCGTTTTCTCTCTAACCCTGTTGCTACATTCCTAGTTTGGCCCTTACAACGCTCATGCATAAGCCACGCCCTCGGCTGTGTCTCCTCCCCACAAACCTGCGTATGACTTGGGACTCTGGTATATACAGATTCTAGCACGTAAAATTAACACAGCCAAGGAAAAGATTTGTCGGTGCTGGGGATCAAACCCGCGACCAAAGCGAGACGAGAGAGTCACTCTTTAACCAGGTCACGCTAAAGGGTATCGCGGGGCCTTCTGCAGAGTGAGTTGGCAGGGAGGCTCGTCCATCAGGTGCAATTCGTTGCTGCCAGTTTCTGCACAAGTGGCTTTCAATTTTGTCTCTAATACGCTCTCGAGTAACTACAATCCGAAGTTAGACTAATCCATATGGGCCTCAGTAATTATCTTCTCTATTTTTTTATCTTCTTAACCCGGTAGCAGCGGACGGGCCAAATTTGTGGCTTTACGTGTACCCAAGCGATGGGCCATTTCTCTTAGGATATAAACCTCTCCAAAATAGATGATGCATAAACTGATCACACATTGCGTTGATATATATTATTAAATGGTTTGCGGCAAGTGATGATTCTTTTCATCATTTTACTTAGAGGGTCCTTTAACTCCAACCCAACTCTAACCTAACCTAACCTATGTAACATGACCCCTCAAAGCAGCTACCGAAAAATCGGTGTTAGGGTTAAACTTTTTCCAATCCTATATTCGTCAAAACCAGTCAAGTCGGGTTCTTAGCTGAGTGTTTCTTCAGGTCTCATGGTACAGAAGAAGGGTCAAACTAACACCAGGGTCATACAGGTTCATCCCTGAAATGCCCACAACCCTACGAAAGCCTTGTAATAAATATGTGTATTTGGGGTGACGTACGAGTCTTTATAATACGAATCTAATATAAGTCGTATAAAACAATTAAACCATAAGAAAAACACATTTTTTTGTCATTTACTTCTTGGGTGACGGGCTGAGTCTTATACATGACCATAAGTTTGTAAGGAACGATAATTAAACCACAGAAACAATATTTTTTTTGTCATTTATTTATTTGTTTGTAAAAATGCAGATTGAAAAACACATGACACAGATTGATTGGATGAGATAGTTGAAGACTTGGAAAATCGTTTAGCCCTGAAATTAGTGTAAGAACTTACGCAAAACTTAAGATTTGACAGGTTACAATCCGAAGGGAAGATGCCTTGGCAGATTGTCGCTATTGAACATAATGCATATGAATACGGTTGCAAGAGAGAGAGAGAGAGAGAGAGAGAGAGAGAGAGAGAGAGAGAGAGAGAGAGATTTGAATAGATTTACATAGAAAATCAGACCATTATAGTGACCCCTGTGGTCCAGACTCTGGTGGTCTGTCCTTAAACCTAAGTGATTTTTGCCATTAATCAGAAGACTCTAAAACGTTGCATTTCTACTCTATTTGGATATTAAGTTGAGAGAGAGAGAGAGAGAGTGAGAGAGAGAGAGAGAGAGAGAGAGAGAGAGAGAGAGAGAGAGAGAGAGAGAGAGAGAGAGAGACGATTATACATAGATTTACATAGAAAATCAGACCAATATAGACCCCTGTGGAACCAGACTTGGTGGTCTGTCCTCAAACCTAAGTGATTTTACACATTAATCAAGAAGACTCCAAAACGTTGTGCATTTCTCTACTCTATTTGATATTGGGTTGAGAGAGAGAGAGAGAGAGAGAGAGAGAGAGAGAGAGTAGAGAGAGAGAGAGAGAGAGAGAGAGAGAGAGGAGAGAGAGAGAGAGAGAGAGATCAGAAAAGAAAGAGGGAAAATTTTGTTGGTTGAATGCATTAATGAGTTGAAGAAAATTCATAAGGAGTGTGACCACCCCTGAAGAGAGAGAGAGAGAGAGAGGGGAGAGAAAGAGGAGAGAGAGAGAGAGAGAGAGAGAGAGAGAGAGAGAGAGAGAGAGAGAGAGATCGTAAAAGAAAGAGGGAAAATTTTGTTGGTTGAAACATGAGTTGAAGAGGTATTTGCTGAGTGTGACCACCCTGAGAGAGAGAGAGAGAGAGAGAGAGAGAGAGAGAGAGGAGAGAGAGAGAGAGAGAGAGAGAGAGAGAGAGAGAGAGAGAGAGGAGAGAGAGAGAGAGAGAGAGAAAGAGGGAGGATCGAGAGAGAGAGAGAGAGAGAGAGAGAGAGAGAGAGAGAGAGAGAGAGAGAGAGAGAGGAGAGAGAGAGAGAGAGAGAGGAGAGAGAGAGAGAGAGAGAGAGAGAGAGAGGAGAGAGAGAGAGAGAAAACAGTACCAAAGCCTGTGGGGCATAGAAGAAGAGGAGGCCACCCCAAAAGCGCTGCCCCTGGAGAGGGAAGCGATCACAAACCTGGGCGTGCAGGCACGGGGCCATTTAGGGACGCAGTGGCAGACCCAGAGGAAACCCAGTGGACCCCGAGGGAAGGTGGAAGGGGCTGAGAAGTGGCGTCCCCAGCACTTGTAGGCCGGACGCAAGCAGCTTATGATGATGTCCAAACGTGCTCACCAAGGGAGAAGCGCTCCCCTCAAGCGTCAGAAGCTGCCCTTCCTGACGTGTACCCCAGGGACGCCAGGCTAAGAAGGAGGTGGGTTGTGGGCATAGGGTTATGGGTATAGGGTTACATATGCTAGGTTATGGATATAGGTTGCGGGGTATAGGGTTACATGTATAGGTTGTGGTATTAATATGAAGCTATAGGGCGCCAGGTAAGGTTGGTGGGCATAGGGTTATCAGGTATAGGTTATGGGTATTGGGTTATTATGTATAGGTTGTGTGTAGCAGGGTTATCAGGTATAGGTTATGGGTATATAATAGTCAGGTAAGGTTATGTGGGGTATAGGCCATTACTAGGTAAGGTTATGGGTATAGGGTTACTGTGGTGGGTACAGTGGGGTATAAAATATCAGGTATGTTGCGGGGTGCAAGAATATCTGTAAGGTACATGGGTATAGGGAATATCAGGTAAGTGTTAAGGGGTATAGGGTTATTTGTGGGTAAGGTTATGTATATAGGGTTATTAGCTATAGGTTATGCGGGTATAGGGTTATCAGTATACAGGGTATAGTGGTTAGGTTCAGGTACATGTGTATACAGGTATCAGGTATGGGTATGGTATGTACATTGTGTAAGGTTACGGTATGTGGCTACTGTGTGTTGCGAAGTATAGGGTTATCAGGTAAGGTTATGGGGTATAGGGTTATCAGGTTACAGGGGGTATAGGGTTATCAGGTAAGGTTATGGGTATAGGGTTGTCAGTGTAAGGTTAAGGGTATAGGGTTATTGTAGTAAGGTTAGGGCAGGGTTATCAGTAAGTGTTATGGGCATAGGGGTTATCAGGTAAGGTTATGTATAGGGTTACTGGGGTAAGGTTATGGGTAGAGGGTTATTAGCTAGGGTTACTAGTAAGGGTTATGGGTAATAGGTTTTCAGGGTAAGGTTATGGGCATAGGTGTAATGCCCAAAGTTGATCTCCTGGGAGTTAGCATTCTTCTTCTTATTAACCTGCGGTGCTTCAAATGCGATGGGAAAGCCAAGCTTACTGGTCAGAAAATCGATAAAATTACACACTGGCATTTGAGACTAAGAAAAGAGCATGGAACGTATATCAGAGTGCTCCTCTCATAAATCCATAAGCCGCAGCTTAAAATATTTACTTTTTACTCAAACTCCATTCTTTTGTGTGGAAGTTTGTTATAAAATAAAGTCTCTTTTGACGCGTAAGCATCTAGCTGAGAGTGTTGCTTGTTGTTCACTAATGAGAATTCTGACAGGATTACTGTATGATAATAGCTTAATTCAGTCTGCCATGACCTTATAGTTAATGTACTCTATGACAAAAGCCCACCTCAGGATCACTCTACCCACCACAATGACCTCCAGGGCATTCATGGTAATATGCTATGTGCCACCACCTACCACAATTAGCTTGAATTAGTGTTTATATATGGATCCTTTTATTAGGGGTCCACTGCACTATTTATTTTTCACAACTCGTGAAAGCCTGGGGATGCTCTCGGTTAATGAATTTGAAAATTATTAATAATTTAATTTAACGAATGTAGACAAATTATGCTGGATAACTACTTCCAAGTGTAATTGAGTGCAACGATGAAGGTATCGCTTGCTACTAATTCCCATGATGAGAGGGGTCAAAACCCCTGCTCAATGGGGAGAAAATAAGATCGGAAATAACAAACTTGGACTGATAGACTACACCCAGCCATGCCGGTGAGAGACAAAAAACTTGGTATATGTTCAGAGAGCTGCCCATCTCACTGGTGGTACTTCTCACCCTAGCTACAATAGATCCACATCATGCATTGAACCCCTATATATATGCATCAGTAAAATTGATGGAAACGCTTCTCACCGATTTTTTGTGTTAAAAGTTGTTTGTTTTTTAAGGGCCGACAAGGTGTGTTGTGGGCTCCTGGGTGGAGGAGGAGAAATACCACTCTCAACACCTGGCTCACCATTCACCCTGGGTAAGTGTTTGATTAATTTACGCTATGTTCTACTATCACGTTGCGTACTTCTTCTGTTTTACGAAAATAATTACGGCTACCATTGCTTACGTGCATTTCATATTTGACTGCTCTGTTTCTACGTATGTGGCGGGCCAGGTGTGCAGCAGCCGGGTGTTGTGAGAGAAATACCTCTCGAGTAAATAAGTCGACATACCTTTTTTGGGGGAGTCCAGGGCCAGGGCTGTTAGGGTCGTAGCCCAGTTGGGATAGTTTAACATATGTTACTTCACCCTACACACCCTTTCTGCAAGCTATTTTATGCGTGTAGCATGTATGATGATGAAATTGCAATAAGCTTTTCACTTTTATTAGTTTCCAAGAGAAAAACTATCTCCAAAATGAAAAAGCACAATACTTTTTCCCCTAAATAAACAGCTAGTGTATCAATTTGAGATGGGCAACTTCCTCTGGAACATTTACCAAAAACTTGAGATAGCGTTAAACTTTGTAGAGGACGTGAGGCACTTTCTCCCCGCAAAGAAGTAGCCAAGCCGCCAACTCCACCGTAAAACTTATAGGATTAGATGAAAGTGATAATGATAAAACAAGGAAAAATAATGTAATTACAAGGGGGAATTTACTTTGATATTACATTTGAGCTGATACAATGATTAAGTGGCGGTATAATAGATGTACTAAAGCTTAGGCTAGCTTATATCATGAAAAAACATTGACTTAAAGTATCCTTACACCCTGGGAACAACCTGCCCTTGCTCTGTCCTGTAGACACCACAAGGGTAACAAGAACGTTGCGAATTTCCACATTTAAATATAAGTTGGGTAAGAGGACGTTTGAGAGGCAGAGGTGTGTGTGAGTGTGTGTGTGTGGACGGAGTCACGTTGTTGGGGCAAGCTCAGGCCTGGAGCCGGAAGAGCCGGCAGAATGAGGGGCATATTTCACTCAAGACAGAAGTGAGTATAAGAAGCAGGGGGAAATAAGTAATTGGGGAGAATGGGGGGTTGGATTCACTGGGGATGGGAGGTGTTATTCAGTGCACAGAAACACTTGTACCAGGAGTTGAAGAGGGACAGAATGAGGGGTGTGTGTAAGGAAGTGAGCTTGTTTTTTTATGCGTACCCCAGGAGAGGGCAGAGATGGGAAGGAGATTGCTGGAAAGGCTTACATTTTTAAATTAATAATAGGGGATGAAATTAACATTCACTGATGTGTTACAAAAGAAATTCAGATGTATATGGTTTTCAAGGTTATTTGTGTAGGCAGAAATCTATTTTGGGTTCAGTGATTATGCGGAAAGGTAATTTATATGGGACTTTAGTGGCATCCCTACAGCACTGCACCCATGGGTAACAAGGGGCGGCACGAGGGACTGACGTGGACTGGAGGAGAGGGGGAGAACGAGAGTGAGGGTATGGCAGACGCCAAGCCAAGAATTTGGCGGAAGGGCTGTCTGCTCGGGCCACGTGATGTCCGGCAGAGAGTATAGGTAACCCTGGGAGGGGAGGGGCTCTGGCGTGAGAGTTACATCATGGCTGCTGCGGGCCTCACTTAACACTTAACACTTTATATAAAAACTCTGGCACTACACGAGATTTTCCCCAGGTGAAATAGATTTCTGCCGCACGACTGCCGGTAACCTCCGGGAGATTAAATGTTGGTCACCAAAAATTTCATAACTTCAATAATCATTCACCGACGTACCACAGGGCAGTGAGGTTGGGGTGGAATACACCGATATGACAGGACAGATTCACCTCTACACTCTGTACTAACTTTCGCTGCCCGCCTCCCAAAGGTAAATGACCAGGAGCCTAGTAAGTCCTGGAAGCGGACTGCCACCTCCAGGCGTGCTGCCTGTAAGTGAGGGGGAATACCAACCCTTCGAATTAAAGTATCCAAATAAGAGACTGGCCATGGGCAACAGGCTGCTCCTGTGACCCATGAAAACCCAGTGGTCCAGGTGGGATACCTCCAGACAACCTCAACCCATGAAGATAACCTGCTGCTACCCTTAACTGTGCCTGTCACTCGTCACAAGGATACTTCCTCAAGGGCGGCTCCAAAATGTCCACACAACTACCCCACACAGTCACAAATCAGAACACCACCCTCAACACTACCCTCGCCCACTGAAAAACACACACTCAAAACATGTTAAAAAAAACTACTCGGTGATCACTGCTCGAAGCTGTGTGGACGACGGTAATCTTCTGGTTCAGCGTCGAGAGAGGCTTGAAGGCGCGGTGACGGGTCGCGAGGCGTCCATGCAGGGCCTCCTGGCGCTGAGCAGGTAAGGGACGAAAACTAAGTCGGTTGAAAATTATCTGGCAGTGGGCACATGGCGTCCCTGGTCCATCTTCCCGCAAGTGGGCCACGTTGTCTGGGTCGGGCATGGGACTCCACTCTCCATGTCTCTCTTGGTGTCCACGGTGTTAGCAGTATGTTGAATGTTAGGTTTGGGACAATACTCAAAATCTTGCAACAATAAATAAAAAGTAATTTAATACTGTGTTATCATTAGAGAAGATCTTCCAGACTTATGGCTAAGGCGCGCAATGCTTTCCATGGAATTGCTGAAGCCACCAGCCACAGATAAGACTCAAAAAGTTAGATTCAATGTTTCCTTTCAGATGTAGCTTGTTCCATACATCTGCATGAACACTTTTCTGACATCATCAGTCTTCACTGGAGAGTGGTACAAGGGGTCATGTGAAACATTGAAGACTAAGGCAAAAGACCAGTGTCTGTGAGATTGGCTTCAAGCAATAAGTCTCAGAACCCAGGTCCTAAATCTTGTAGATTTCCTGTAATTTTTTTGCAAGAACTGATAATTTAAAAAAAGAAAATGGTTTCCTTTATTTCATAGCTACATGCTGTAATTATATTTTGTGCTTGAAAATTACCTTAAACATTAGAATACACATTATTTGAAGCTGAATTTAATACACAATGAAATATAGTAGATTTTTTCCACAGAATGAATTATTCATTTAATTAAGTAACTAAATGACATGTCATCCTAGTTTCCTTTAACAGCTCCACTCAGCTTCATTAAATGTCTTTTTTCCATCATTTCAGGATGAATTGATGATGTGAGTGTGAAGCAAGGCTTCACCCATCGGCCACAGATTCAAGATGAGTGGCACAGCAGCGCCTAAGAGCACATCCATCACCCCAGCCAAGGTTTGTATACGTGTAACGGTTAAAGCGATGAGCTTTTGAGAAAGGTGTATGTACATCTTAGTATGTACATCTTGGATACACAACTGTTAGACAAGAACTAGCCAGAAACCTTTGGACACAGAATCAAAAAAACTATCATGGCAGGTGACCCTCTTAACTTGTAGTCATACAACTCCTACATTTGCTGTATATGCCAGTGTTTTGTTTCTGTGCCCACCTAGTGTAAAAATACCACCACCATACTGTAAAATCCACTCACACCATTATGTTCATCATCACCTCCGCTTTGAGTTAGTGTGTGGCAACAGGTGAGCACAGCTGATGTCCGCTTAGGTTTGGCCGTAAAATGCAAATTCAAATTTATTCTAATAGGAAGTATCGTAAGTAATGTTGAAGTTTTCTGTTATAATTTTTAATTATCTTATTACAAAAGAGAGAATGGTGAGACAATCTTAAACAGAACCAGCCTCACCCATGAAGCTGAACCAGGCCCCAACAATAGCCAGATGGCCTCCAAAGCACAGCAAAATAGTGGATTGAAAATTGACTAATACAAGCGTGTGGGTGGGCAGAACCTCTGATCAGATATTGTTTTTGTCCCTAAAAGTTCAGGGCTGGGACTAATCTTTACTTCCAGTACAGGTAACTCGATGATTTCAAAGTGAGTATTGTGTCCTTGAAGCTAGCTGTGGTAAATCAAAAAACAATGTAAATCCAACAAGAGGGTAGGTTTGTACCTTTATTGCTCAATGTATCACTCTGACTCCTCTCCCTCTCGTGGTTCCTCCTCTGGCTGCCCTTTCCCTCGTGGGTAGCACAGCAGCGAGGGTGTTGTTGTTGATGAGTAGCGTGTGCAGCGTTGGGTACTGTATTGTTGTTCAAGGCATGACCTAGATGAACTGAGCTCAGCTGTGTTACGCTGCTGCTACCGCCAGAGTCCAGTTGCTTGGAGACATCTGGTAGCCACTCCATAAAATATCACGTATAAGGAAAAAACGTGTAAATTAAACATTTATTTGATTTTGGACTCAGCGTTATTTCAAAACGCGTGAAACCAAACTCGCAGAATCGAGAGTTACCTGTAACAGTTAATTTCTGTCATTAAGATCATGGTTATAGCTCCTTCTTTGACTTTAACCCTTCAATACGTTGATGCCCATATAGCGCCATAGGCGCCATGAAGTCCCCAGTAAGACATACTACGATGACGCCCAACGAGGCGCCATATTTCTATTCTGTTTCTTTCTTCTTCATTGAGTTGTCCCGCATTTCTGTGTACATGGTTATTGCTAAGTACAGATTTATCAGATGCTGTCCTTGTGGAACTCCTATTGCTCCTCCCACCATCCTTGTTCCCACCAATCACAAAAAATGAGCTAGCAGTGTGCACCGCCTTCTTCCGCCTTTGTGTCTAAAATTAGGAAGTCTCATTGGCTCTCTCTCTCTCTCTCTCTCTCAGACACCGAGGCGCTGATTAACGTTGCTGTGATTGTCGATTGCGCTCCTGTTCATGCCAATTTCCGACCCAAAAAATTCCGCCTTCCTCAACCCCAATAATTGCCTTCATATACAGGTTATCATTAGAATGGTTAATTATTGGTGTGTTTTGGCAATAGTTATGGCTCAGAAATCACGGTAAATACGAGGTTCGAAAGTATGATAATCTGGCAACAGTGGCGCCAACACCATCACATCTTCGCCCACCTCTCTCTCTCTCTCTCTCTCTCTCTGCTGATAATTTCGACATTCTTCCTCCCTGCCACAATCATCTGCTTTCATTTCTTTCCCCTGCCCTTTCTCCCTTTCTTTTATTTCGCTTTTTATTTTTATTTCACGCTGACGCACTTATATTATGCATAGCAGGTATATGTTGACTGGCCGTGGTATGCTGCTCTGCAAATATCGGGATACATGTAATGAGGAAGCTTTCAGCAGCATAGTATAACGGAGGTGACAAGCAGATACATGCCTTTGCCTCAGGGCTTCCCACGTCGCCGCCTTCCAGCACGCCAGATATCAGCCAGGCGGGCTTTTTTTGACCATCCGCGCGATGGGGGTTAAGATCCTAGAGTTGCTGGCTTGTAGGAGTGTGTTCTAATTATATCTCCATTCATTTATTATTCTTGCTAAATTAAGCTTTCCATTGCAAACTCCCGTCATTCACGGCAGCTTCATTTCCATTCCAATATTTGTCACAGTCTTCACGATATGTAGATCTTCCCCACTACTCTGTCAACCTAAGTGGGTGTATATTCAATTTCTTACTTTATTTTATATGTTGCTTACAGTTTCTCCTACATGTTTATTTACTTAGTTCAATGTTACTGTTATATTTCAACCAATGCATGTAATTCCTATTCCAGGTTGCAAACTACTTCAATGCCATCCTCAAGAAGAAGGTATAGAGGCACCAGCCTCGACACTGCCAGGAAGAAACAGTAGATCAATATTAAAGACAACTTCTGGCTTGTCACACCAAGGTCCAAAGCAGCAATTGAGTGCCTGGTTCAAAGATCTTGTTGGTCAAAGCCTTTGACTTCTCTTTGCTAAAAGGTATTTAGCTGTTGCAGTATAGAGTAACTTCATTTCGACTTGAACTCTTTCAAGAGGAGGTATCAGGACACCTCTCCTAAACTGACCTATCTTTCGCCACCCTTTGGATTCTTTTTAGGAGCAGCTAGGTAGCGGGCTTTTTTTTTTATTAATGTTTACTTTTTTTGTGCCCTTGAGCTGTCTCCTTTGCTGTAAAAAAAAAAAAAAAAAAATTGTAAGATTTGAAAAAAGTTAAGTATACCATTGGTTTACACACACTGATCATACATACTCAATAAGTTTACTTGTTTGCCTGACATCATTGACTTTATCCTGGTTTAGAAGTATTCATGATATATAAAACATGCATGTTGTAAATGATGATGAATTACTTTTTGTACTGCAAATGATGATTTATTTCAATGAGTGGGGCCTTGTGGTGCAGTGGTTGCAGCACACTGGCTCACAACCGAGAGAGCCCCGGCTCGATTCCCTGGTGAGGGAAAATCATTGGGCGGCTTTTCCGATAATTCCTGCACGCCTGTCCACCAGCAGCAGTGAATGCGGAAACTAGGTATTAATCGGGGTTGTGTCCTGGCTCTCTGGGATCTGCGGTAATTCTTCTCCCATAATTCCTTCCCTTCTGTCTCTCTCCAGCATATGACCACAGATGTTGTGTCCCGTCTCCTGGGATCTGTACCTTCTATAATTCCTTCCCCTTCTGTCTCTCTCCAAAAGCATATGACCACAGATACAAAGAACTTGTGTCCCGCCTCCTGGGATCTGTACCTTTCTCCTTATAATTCCTTCCTTCTGTCTCTCTCCGCATATGACCACAGATGTTGGTGTTTTATCAAACCAAATCCTTCCAACTTTTTTATTTAAATGAATTTAAGCACTAGCCTTATTTCCAAGAATATTTTCATTAAGTAATTTATTGTTATTCCTTGTAGGTTCCAATATTTATTCAGCAAACGAGAAGATATGTTCCCTGACGCCAGGCGATGAGTATTCTGTTCCTATGTTGAGGGCAAATTTTGGTTTGATTAAAATGACATCTGCTTATCATGAGTCGGTAAGTAGCAGAATCAAAAATAAAGAAGTTGTCATAACAGCCTGGATATTGCAACAAGGTAAACAATTAAATATCTAGTATATCGTCACCTTCAGAACAAAACCGGCCTTTGAGTCATTAGTTTTACTTCTCAGGAAATCAGAAGAGAAACTGTCATCATCTCATTTGGCTTAAGATTTGTAAGTAAGGAATGAAAAGGCCAATTCTAGAACACTCAAACCCTGAATGATTTTAAGGAAACTTCACAAAATGGGCGCCATATGATGGAAATTGAGGCAGACAAAAAACCTGAAATCACTGAAAATGACTTAAGGCGTATTATTTTATGAGGGTGGACTTAGAATGTAACATAATATCTTTGTTTTAACCATCTCGACCAGGTGTTAGGTTTACAACCATGGTAATAGAGGGCGGGAGATAAGCCTCTCCCTTCCTCTCCCTGTCCAACAAACTCTCTTACATTTATAGTTTATAGGCATGGTACTGATCTGGGGAGAGAACTAGGCCTTTCCTTTTCCCCAACCCCCTGCCATATCTCTCTCTTTGCATTGAATATTTGAGTTTTTTAAGAATTTTGTGCTCTGAGTTAGTGGCTTCTTCCTCCCATATTCCCCTAAATTCACTCAGAAATCTAGGTCCCTTCCATCTTTAATATAAATTTCAGGGAATTAATGGAATTGGCACAACAGAAAACCATGTTTTTCTGTTTGGAGAAAGGGACTTGGAAATATTATGTTATATTTCATTTACTGACCTCATATAATTCGCTTATCCAGCATCCAAAACAACAACAGTCAGCACCCCCAAGACAATGGTAAACGGATCTTTTTTTTTTTTTTTACTGCTTCACTTATATTGCCGGTAGGCTTGCTTGAGGGGTCTGGATAGAAGTCGGCCCTGCACTTTATTGGCGCAGGGCAAGTGTTTATAGTGGCTACATCTTCTCTTGGCTCATGCTGCCCCCTGAACTTGAAATTCTTGATTCACTTGGACTAAGCCTTTCTAGGAGACCGGTAGAAGCTAAGCCACTTGTTATGACTGAAAATCCAAGGTGGTAGTGTGGGATTCAACTGGCACATCCATCATGTGCGGTGAATGTGGGCCCACACGTTACCTGTAGCCACCACCTACCCTAAAGAGTTAAAGTTACAGAAATAGTCAGGAAGTGTTAGGTGCTTACCTTTGAAGCAGAAGTTGGAGATCTGCCAGAGACTCTTGAGAAATAACATGAGTCCGAAAATCCATAGTCTGATTGAGGAATTCGGCTGTTCAACCTCCACTGTTCATGAGTTTTGAAGTGTTCTGTACTTCTAGTAAGTCTCTGAAAATGAACGGGCAAGTAAAGTATTCCGCACCAGGGCTTTCTCGCTTGGCGCCTGGATAAACAAGGTTCTATTGTGTAAAGTACATAATCTTTTGTTTGTTAATCTGTCTTTTTGTTTTGTGTGAGCTGAATTAGTAGCATTTGGTCAAGAATAACAGTTGAGGGCGAGTAGTGTAAAGCAAGTGACCCGCCATTTTTATAGTTTTGAGAAAATCACGTTTAACCCGTGGTAGCAGCGGGGATCATGTTTCTTAATGGCCTTCTAAGCTTAGAAAAATGTGAGAAAATCACCCTCACAAACCATTTCATAATATATATCAAAGTATTTGTGATCAGTTTATATCATCTATTTCTTGGTTTATATTATGTTTATATCATGTCACAAATTTGGCCTGGCATACTGCGGTAATGCAGCCACAAATTTGGCCCGTCACAGCATACACGGTAAAGCCAATAAATTTGGCCCACGCTGTCACAAGCAGCACGAAGCCACAAATTTGGTCTATTTGCCACATATTGTGAAGCCACAATGGCCTGCTGCCACATCGGTAAATAACTATTCATTGTCATTGCTACACGGTGAAGTTATTAAATTTGGTTCATGCTGCTATAACGGTAAGCCACAATTTCCATTTGGCTCACGTCACATATACGGTAAAGCCACAACCATCTGTCACATATCTTAAAGCACAACGGTTTGCTACACGGTGGAAGCCAATAAATTTGGGCTCCGGTTGCTACACATTAGTAAAGCACAAATTTGGCTCATCCTTTACATCGTAAAACTACAAATAATGGTTCTCATTATCACTGGCTAACGGTAAAGCCACAAATTTGGCTCATCTGCCACAGTAAAACTAACAATTGGCTCCATCCTCGCTAAGCACAGTAAAACCACAATTTGGCTTCCATCCTGCTACATGTAAAGCCACAAATTATTTGGCCCGTCTCTTTACATCGGTAAAGCCACAACGGTTCACCCTGTCAGCGTTACATCGGTAAAGTTTTCACAAATTTGGTCTGGTCATACATTTGGGTAAAGTTTAATAAACTTGGCCTGTTCATTGCTGCTACATCGGTAAAGCCACCTATTCGTCGCTGTTATTGCCATACACGGTAAAAGCCATTAAATTCTGGGTCTGGCCGCTGTTATAACACGGTAAAGCTTACAAATTTGGCCTTCCGTCGCTACATCGCAGTTAAGCACTTGCAATTTGGTCAACCTGGCTCACACATAACAGTAAAGCCACAAATCATTGCCCATCCCTCGCTACACTTAAACCACAAATTTGGCTCATTATCGGTGTAAAAACCACAATTATTATCATATACTGTAGCTTCACAAATTTGGCCCAGCCTTGCTGTCATAAAGTAAAACAACAAATTTGGCCCATCCCTGCTACACGGTAAAGCCAATACCAATTTAACGGTCATTGCCACACATCGTAGTTAAGCTGACAATTTGGCTCCGGTTGCTACACGGTAAAGCCACAAATTTTGCCCGTCGCTGTTAAGCATCGAAAGCTAATAAATTTGGCCTGTCGCTGCTTCACAATTTATCGCTGCTGTTGACGAAGTCAAATTTGGCCTGTCAGCGGTTATTTAGGTAAAGCCACAAATTTGGCTCATCCGGCTACATTTTAAAACCACAATTAATATTGGCATCATCATCACACGGTAAAGCCACAAATTTGGCTCCATCCTCACACATAAAGTAAACCTGATACAAATTTACCATCCTCTCATATTAGTAAACCACAGGTTCTGGTCATCCTCATACATCGGTAAAGTTTTCACAAATTTGGCCCGTCTCTCACACTTCAGAAGCCATGTACAAATTTGGTCTGTCATGTTAAGAAATAAATCCTTACTGTCATACACTTGTAAAGCCACAAATCATTGGCTCACGCTGCTACACGGTAAAGCCACAAATTTGGCCCGCTGCTGCCATACACGGTAGTCAAATTTGGCTCTTTCACAATTTAATACACTGCAGCCACACCATTTGTCGCTGCCATACATCGGGTAAAAGCCATTAACTATTCGCCATATACAGTAAAGCCAAATTTGGCTTCCATCTCTCAGTTAAGCACGGTAAACCACACTCATTTGGCATCATTACTAAGCACGGTAAAGCCACAAATTTGGCCCAGCCCTGCTACATTAGTAAACCAACAAATTTGGCCTCATCCTGTTGTTACACGGTAAAGTTTGTTGTAAATTTGGCCCGTCCGCTGCTGCCGGGTTAAAGAAAAGTGTTCAAAATTGTCTGCAAACTGCGCATTTATTCATGGATTTCAAAAAGCATTTTATGTGTAAATGAAAGTTTAAACAAAAAGTTTTCATTCGACTACATAAAGCAAAAAATTACCATGATAAAAGTGTAAAAGATTATCCTTCTTTCAGGGTGAAACAGATTGTTGGAGCTACATATTCAGAAATTTGAGAAGTTTGGGATTAATTTCTTGTATTTGATTAATTCAGTGGATTGGTTTTGATGTTTTTAGTCAACATGCAACTTTCATCAAGGGATATTTGATTATGTTAAAGAAAAAATAACCTTAAACTTAAAAAATGGAACCTCATTCTTTAGGTCTACATTAAAAAAGGCTCAGTTTCTCCATGGGTTTATGTTGAAAATATAGAAAAGTGCGGAAGGATTATGACTGTGTGATCATTACAGCTACGTGGAGTAGGGAACAATCACTGTATTGTTCAGCCACTTGCCTTTTTTAACTTGTTAACAGCGACGGGCCAAATTTGTGGTTTACCTGCAGAAAAGCGACGGCCAACGCTTGTGGCTTTTACTTTGTAATGCAGCGACAAAATGATTTGTGGTTTTACCGTAGAAGCGAAGTATCGGGCCAAATTGGTGGTTTTTACCGCGGTAGCAGCTTATTTTACGGGCCAAATTTGTGGCTTTTACCGCGGTAGCAGCCGGATCGGGCCAGATTTAGGTATTACCGTAGAAGAAGGACAATAAATTTAGGTTTACCGGTAGAAAAGTAAAGCGACGCACGTCAAATTTGTATTTACCCGCAGTAGCAGTGATTGTCAAATTTGTGGTTTTACTGCAGTAGCAGCTGTGACGTAACAACAATTTCAGGAGCTTACTGCAGTAGAAAGCGACGGGCCAAATTTCAGGGCTTATTCGTAGTGCAGCGACGGGCCAAATTTTGTGGTTTACCGTAGTGTTAGCGACGGCCAAATTTGATGGTTTTACCGTAGCAGCGACGGGCTAGATTTATTTTACTGTAGCAGTACGGGACGTCAATTTAGGAGTTTTACCTGTAGCGCAGTTTATTTGGCCAAATTTCAGTGGCTTTACCAGGTAGCAGCGATTACCGCCAAATTTGTACCAAGTGGATTTTAAACCCCCAAAAATAGATGATACATAAACTGATCACAAATGCTTTGACATATTATGCAAATGGTTTGTGTGAGGGGTGATTTTTTCTCATTTTTCTTTAGAGGGACCATTAACCTCAAGAGAACTGCTGTATCGCTTCTCTGCGGCTGATGTAAGCTGCTGTAAGCCTCTGAAGCTGGCTTTTCAAACATGCCAAAAGTTTCCGCCAATGCTACCAGATACTGCCAGAAAAACATTTTTGTGGATAGAAAAATCTGTAAGAAATATGTATATATAAATACATTTCAGAGCTAGATATGTGTATTGTAATATTTATGACACGCTTATGTAACTTAGATATCATTTATTGAAGGTCAATCTCCGCTGATATAGGCCGCATCTCAGGCTGCATTTATTCAGAATCTCTTCAAGGTCCTCAAAAGAGCTTAATGGTTAAGAATCATGATCCCCGCTGCTAATGGTGGTGTTAAAAGAGAGACTGCCACACACTACATCCTACACACCGGGGAGTTTGACAGAAAAATTGCTACAACTCTTTTAGCCTTCCATGAATCAGTCCCTCTTAGGTCGCTTCTCTTTCCCTTAGCTTGCCTCACTCACATGAAGCAGCAAGAATTCAGCAACCAGAAGCTGCCCAAAACTCCAATACTGCCTGACGGCTGCGTCATGCCTTTTTACACTATACACCCTCAGTTGCGCTAAGGCATCTCCCATATTTCTAAGATTCTTCTTTTCACAGCAGAGGGACCCAGACTCTCACCAGACTTTGAGTGGGAGCAGTTGAAACAAATAGCGGAGATATAGCCTTGGCAACCCAAACTCCTCCGCTGCCACCCCCTGTGGGAGCACCAACCGGGAGCACAACACCTGGGGTACGCCGGACATCACCCGCCGCACAGTGTCAAGGCAACCCAGGCAGCACACCAACTTCAACCTCCACAGTCCTCACCACACAACCAGGTGAGGTCAGCTGACCCTGTAAGTTTATGTATGTGCATGGTATTTATAAACTATTCAATGATATTAATCCTTCACTATATATGTACAGTATGAAATGGTTTCAGAGGTGGAATTTTGCTGGATTGGCACGTAGGCTGCTTGTTTTGTCCTGCAGTTGCCACCTTAATGCATTTTAAAATCCTATTTTATCATAACTTTCTGCTTCTGCTGTTATCCTTTTCATTTTATGATTCATTTCATTCATTACATAAGATTAGTTTTAAAATGATATAGAATATTTGTATATAGTTGAACAGACTCCAGATCATCATTACTCAGTGAGCCAGATGCAGGTCTGTCTGCTGATGAGGGAAGCAGCATCCTTAACCTGCCTGAGCATTCCCAGGCTTCCTCCATGCATTTGCATCGGGCAAGCTTCTGCAAGGTCAGGTGACAGCGTAGGGAAAGCTTCTGCAGGTCCCCTGCCCTCAGTGAGGAGGCTGCCACCCTAGCCCCTCCTTTTGGTTTAGGGGTGACCAGGAGGCAGAAGCAGCACCAGTCAGAAAAAGCCCTGACATGTTTTTATTACCTCACAGTACTTATTAAAACGTTAAACCGTAGGTTTAGGGTGCAAATCTGTGTGAAAGAGAGTTGAATCCAGAGTTAATAAAGACAGGAGGGAGGGAATGCTAGAGGACCCACCTCCAAGTGAAGGATGGTGGAGGGGTGCAAGAGCAACGTTAGAGAGAGGGGAAAGTTATCTGAGAAACTCTTGAGCAGGCATGAGGAGTGTCTGGACAAAGTTGGAAGCTCTTCTGCCGTGGGCTATCCCCTGGTGGAAGAGCCCTTGAGAGCAGGCGCCCATGAAATGATGATGATGATGATTAATAAAGCACATCGAGAAAGTGTAGCAGGTTCATTAAACACAACCAGCAGTGTTGGTGCAACCTCTTCCTGAGCAATCACGGAGTAGAGCTAGGCAGAGCTAAGCCTGTGCAGCTCAAGATGGTGGTGACTCCAGCTTCTCATAGCGCATCTCAGGGGTTGAGGTCATGGCTGTGGTCTCTCACTGCTAAACTTTGATGGGTTTGGCACATTTATGGCGCAAGGAAGCAAGATATATATGGCAATTCCATTTTTTCAGGGTCCCTTCATTGACTTGAACAATTTAATAATCTGAATGACCTCGCACACTGACATTCACATTATTGTACTCTAGTACTGTAGATGACAAATTCGACATTGCTGGCCACACATCTGGCAGTGTACACAACCTCGTAGAGTCTTCGCAGAAAAACTTAAGTTTTTCCTCAGGATCATGTGCCCAGATCAAGGCATATTAGGAAGTGCCTCTGCAGGTGGTGGTTTTGCAAATTGTGGGAGGTTGAGCCATGCTGGGGGTCCAGACTGTGGCATGTAAATAGGGAGGCTGGGGTAATACTTGACCACCACCTTTCACCCAAGAACATATTTCCTTTAATGAAAAAAAAAGATTGTTTTTGATTTATGTCTTTTATTAATTAAACAAGGATTGTTTTATAATGTACTGTATATGTAACCAGGAGGTGGCAGGGCAGGACATTCATAGGGAGGCATAAGTTTACCCCAGTGAAGCAGCATGGTGAGGGGCTGCTGCAAGCTTCTATCAAAAGACTCCTTTCTAGTGTCCTTTTTTATGTTTTAATTGTTGTCTCATCAACACCACAGAAAGTAGTTCAGCCTGCTCTCTGAAGATAAATTCTGGCCATTTCCCACACTCTATTGCAGTAGAAGGCCACAACAATTCCACACTCAAATCATCCTCAAAAATCCTCAAAATTTATAATGTCAAGGCATCTGTTTTCTGGTAACGATGATGCAAGACATCATGGCGCCAGCAGTGTGGAAAAGGGTTAAGAGAAATGGAAGAGGATTAATCATCTCTAAACCCCTTGGCAAAGTTTAGGAAGAGGACTAAGAGGAAATGGAAGAGGATTGAATCATCTTCTAAACCCTTGCCATGTTTAGAAGAGGATTAAGAGGAAATGAAGAGGATTAAATTCATTCTTCAAAACCCCCTTGAAGAAGCGTTCTAGAAGAGGATTAAGAGGAAATGGAAGAGATTAATCATCTTTCTAAACCCCTTAAGAAGTTTAGTAAGAGGATTAAGAGGAAATGGAAGAGATTAATCATCTTAAACCCTTTAAGAAGTTTAGGAAGAGGACAAAGAGGAAATGGAAGAGGATTAAATCATCTTCAAACTCCTTAAGAAGTTTAGTAAGAGGATTAAGAGGAAATGGAAGAGGATTACTACCTTCAAACCCCAAGAAGT
>NC_066509.1:35901545-35924045 GCF_024679095.1 Eriocheir sinensis | reverse complement strand
AACATCAGCCTCTAGAAGTCTTGCTCAGTGATCTCAACAGTTAGGTTACTGACGTAGAGCACCTTTGACTCTGCTCAGTGTTGGGCCAACTGCAATCGGGCTCAACCATATATCTTGTACTTCTTCTTGACAATCGTATTAAAATTGCCACTATTGCTACGATATTCACCTGGTTTAATTAATTATCAGGAAAGCTTTTTTAGGAATGGTACTACGGTGATCAAAGGAGTGGTCGAACAGTCTCACACGCACGTGGATGGCAACGTTGCTAGATTGTCGTACCAGCCCTTATATATATACATATATATATATATATATATATATATATATATATATATATACACACACACACACACACACACACACACACACACACACACACACACACACACACACATGTACACACACACACACACACACACACACACACACACACACGCGCACGGAATCTTCATAGCCTCGCCCTCCGTCTCCTCCTTCCTCCACCTCTCTTTCTTTTTCCTTTCTTCGTATTTTCTTCTTTCGTCTTATTTGTTCTTTCTCCTTTTTTCTGCTTTTTTTCTGTGTTATTTTGCACAATACTTTTTTCTTTTTTCTTTTCTTTTTATTCTCATCTTCTCCTTTTGTTATTCTTTTTTTCTTTCCCTTTTCTTTCTTTTTTTCTTTTATCTTCGTCTTATCAATTTTCTTTTCTTTTATTATTTTCTCCTTCATCTCCTTCTTATCACCATCCTTCCTTCCTCCTTCTCTTCCTCCTCCTCCCCTGTATATTTTATCCTTCTTATTTGTTAACATTCTCAGTGCGCGCATTGAAATTTCTAGTTTAAGGAAATGGTACAATGGATCTAATTTACGTGCGCTGTGAATGTTCTCTCTGCTCGCATCCTTGTGATGTGATTATTTTACCTCCTTTTTTCTCAGTTGCTTTATTATCGTTTCTCTTTTGTTTTCGGTTACTTAGTGTACGGCGTTAGGGTCTGTACGGCGGCAAAAGGAGATGGAAAGAATTGTAAAGCTAGCAAAAGTGTTCCTAAAGTCGTGCTGGAAAAATGAATGGCAAAATGCTCGAAAAAATGCAAGGAACAGGATTGAAAATAATTGATCGGGCAAATAAATTATGAATATTGCTCTGAGATGGTAGGAAAGGTAGGTAATATAATTTAATGCCATTGAAAGCACAATACGTGAATCACCATATGTCCAAGGAATAGGATTGGAAATAGGCGATTCGAGCAATAAACCTGACAATTGTAGTGCGATGGTGTATTATAGTGAGGAAAGATCCATAATATAATATCATTGAAAGCAAAATACGTGAATCAGCATAAGCCCAAGGAATAGGATTGATAAATATAGTCGGTTTCACGAGAGCTGGCGGGTCAAATCCTTCAGGGATGGACTCGCGTGCTTGGCATCATTGTTTGGGTGACAATCTCTGCGTCGCTCATTGGCTGTTGTTTACTAGATCTAACCTACCGTGACATAACCTACTATCTCTTTGCTCTCTGGTCCCTCTTTAAGTCAATACAGGCACCCAAGCAATGATACCAAGTCCGCGAGTCCACCCTGAAAGATTATGGTGATTCAGGCAATAAAACTGAAAAAAAAATGTAGTGCGATGGTATATTATGGTGAGGAAAGATCTATAGTATAATGCCATTGGAAAGCGAAGTGCGTGAATAAACAGAAGAGAGGACCAAGAAGAGGAGGAGGAGGATGAGGAGGAGGACTACGACATAGCGATAAGCAGGAAGAAGAAGAAGAAGACGGAGGAGGAGGAGGTTATCATTTGTCATTTGTTTTTTGGTTTTTGTATCCTCGAACATGTGGAATCTAATGCTTTATTTTTATAGCAATTATTTTTTTCGATAAGAATGTTCCTATTATATACTTTACTGCATGAAAAAAGAGAAGGTATTTGTCTCTTTTACTTTGAATAAATTAATGAATGAAAAACTGGGTAAATATAAGAGTATTTTTTCGTGCTTTTAAATAATAGTAAATTCCTGAATCATTTTACAACATTTATTTCTCATTGAGAGAGAGAGAGAGAGAGAGAGAGAGAGAGAGAGAGAGAGAGAGAGAGAGAGAGAGAGAGAGAGAGAGTCCTCCTCACAACGTAACTCTTTTCTCCCACATTTTATCTTCAAAGTTATACAGTTTATTTTTTTTTATCTTCCCACACATGTTAAAATAATTACATAAACTTCATCATCATCATCACCACTTGTTACGATATCAAAATCATCTGTTTCATCTTCGTCATCATCATCATCATTCTCACCTGTCATTTCACCATCTTTATCTTAATCTTATTTATCTGATTGCTTACCTGGAAATACCTAGCTCAAGAATGACAATACACTCTTATTATTATTATTATTATTATTATTATTATTATTATTATTATTATTATTATTATTATTATTAGTGGTGGTGGTAATGTTTTTTTTTTACATTTCACCTCACACTTCTACCTTCACACTCCCTTCCTCTTTTTTCCTCCATTGCTGTCTCTCTCCTTATATATTCTCTGTTGTTATCTTCTTCCTCATATTTATTCACCTGTCTCTGCTCTCTACCTGTTTATCGAATGCGCTTCTTACATTGCCTCTTAATTCCACCTCCTCCTCTGCTCGCAACACCTATGTAATTCCTCTTTATTGTATCATATCATCTCTATTAACACAGTATTCCCCTCCTCCTCCTCTTGCTGCTCTTCCTCTTCCCTCTTCACAATTTCTCATCCTCTTTCTCGAATCTACTCCCTGCTATTACCTCTCATTGAACTAAAACCTTATCTTTTTACTCTTCCTCTTCTTCTCTTTCCTTATATCCTCTCCATCACCAAATATCCCCCTCTTCCTCCTTGCAGCATCGTCCCTATCCTTACATCATCATCACTTATCCTCTTGCTCCTCTTCCCCTTCCTCCAATCTATTTCTTCCACATCATCACTTCATCCTCATCTTCTTCTCCCTCATACAGTGTCTTCGCGGTCTGTGTTTCGATTCGCCTGCAGAAATCCTTGTATTCGGCCCACTTTCTGATCCCCTCCAAGAGCCAGTGGCCGTAGTACTTGGGCTGACTCTCCCTCTGCTCGCACCCCGGCAGGACCACGTTCACGTTGGCGTGGAACCGTGGCTCCAGGAAGAATGGGACGGACAGCCTGCCAAGGGAAAGGTGAGAGAGGTTTGGAGATGTTGTTTGCCGTTTGAGTTCCTTTTGCTCTTAGGCTTAGAATAGATAGTGCCTGGGGGAGGAGGAAGGAAGGGCTGTGTGGGAATGGCGAGTTTGTGTTGGTGATGGTTAGGTTAGGTTAGTGGTGCAGTGTTACCAAACCCAACACACATATACTTTCACGAACCCTGACCTCCAAAATCTTTCAAAGGGTCATATTCTTACGTATCTAGCCTAGTATATCCATCCTAACCTATCCAACTTAACTTAACCTAATCTAACCTATCTACTATTCCAACAACAACAACAAATAAAATTACCTATCCAACCTAACCCAACCAACCTACACACACCTATTCCACCACCAACAACAGCAACAACCTTACCAAACCAACCTAGTCCAACCTAACATAGCCTACCACCACCGCCACCACCACCAGGCTCACCTATCACCACAGCAGTCGATCACGCGGTGTTTGGTAGCCTTGAGAGCCCCGCCGCTGGTGTAGGAGAGCAGCTGGCCGATGTTCATGACGAGGTGAACGGGTTTGTGCGTCACGTCGATGATGGAGTCGTCCTTCCACCAGCGAACCTGCAGCCCCGGGTACTCGGCAAAGGTGGCCAGCAGCGTGACCTTCGTGGTGTCCTGGTGTTCGGCCGTCTGGATCACTGTAGGGGAGGAGGGAAAGTGTGTGAAAAGGAGATGTGGTTCGAGTGCGTGTTTCTTTTGGTTTTAGAGACAGAATAGGTGACGAAAACTTACTGCATGACGGAACTTTGGTGCCTCGCTGACTGTATCACTATAACGATGGAGGAAGAAAGATGGCAGAAGGTGTGTTTAATGTTTTGATGGTCTTTTGTTTTAAGGCTCAGAAAAAGTGATAAAATATCTTTGCTCATGGCTTAATATGTCTGTTTGGCTGCTTGGATTAGAGAGGGAGGAAGAAAGAGAAAAGGTGTCTCAAGCAGGTATTTTTTTGATCTCAGTTCCTTGTTTTTAGACTAAGAAGAGATGAGGAAGGAGATGATAACGTGGCAAGACCTTCAATTTACCCGGAAGAAAGGAGTTTGAAGAAGATGAAAAGAATATGTCAGCTAGTTTTGCTTGAGGACATAGAGAATGCAATGTAAGATGACGATAATTGAAAGGTGATGAAGATGATAACGTATTGCAAGACCATCAATTTACCCGGAAGAAAGGCGTTTGAAGAGGCCGAGACTAGAACATGTCAGCTATTTTTGCTTGAAAACCCAGAGAATGCAAAGTAAGATGACAAAAACGTGAAAGGTGATAAAGAAGATGATAGAATAACGTATAGCAAGACCATCAATTTACCCGGAAGAAAGGCGTTTGAAGAGGCCGTGAATAGAACATATCAGTTACTTCTCCTTTTAGACTCAGAGAAGGCAATGTAAAATGACGATAACGTGGAAGGTGATAAAGATGATAACGCATAGCAAGACCATCAATTTACCTGGAAGAAAGGCGTCTTAAGAGGCCGGGAATAGACCATATCAGTTACTTGTGCTTTTAGACTCAGAGAAGGCAATGAAAGATGGCGATAACTTAAAAGGTGATACAGATGATGACCTTACAAGACACACCATCACTTACCCGCGTCACCGTCACGGGCTTCATATGTCGGGTTGGTCTGGCCGGGTAGCGGATGAGCCGGAGCGTGGAGAGATGCGGATCCCTGAAGATGTCGGCGTAGAAGTCGCTGGGTGCTCCGTAACCTTCCGCGATCAGGCTCAGCAGCTCCCGAAGCCTCGGTCATCTTCTAGTGGTAGACCTCCATCCATGTCTGACAGAAAGAGAGGTGGAGGAATGGTAAAGATGAGAGGTAGATGTAGATGAATATAGTGTTGATTAGTAGTAGATAAGTAAAGAAAGGCAAGAAGAAGGAAGGAAAGATAGCCAGAACGAAAGAAAGAAAGAAAAAGAGAGGTTGGTAAAAGGATTGAAAGATTGAAAGAAAGAAAAGAAAGACAAAAAGAGAGAAAACGAAAGAAAACAAACAAATAAAAAGAAAAAAAGGAAGGAAAGAAAAGAAAACACAAAAAAAACAAAGAAAATATAAAAAGATAAAAAATATACGAAAGAACGAAAGAAAAACAGAAAGGTTGAAAAATAATTGAAAGGTTGAAAGAAAGGAAAGAAAGACAGAAAGAGAGAAAAACGAAAGAAAAACAAACAATTAAAATAAAGTAAATAAAAAAAATAAAATATATAAAAGATAGAAAAAAAAAGAAAAGAGAATCTAACATCCTATCCCTTACCCTGAAGTTCCTGCCCTCCTCGGATTCCCTAGACTCTAGAGGCCATTGGTTGTCCTCGATGATGAACTTCTCCTCCAGCGATATGAGTCCTCCTTCGGCTTCCCCTGCTTGCCCGATCTCGAAGGCTAGGAAGGAGAGGACGCGGTGGTTGTGGTGGTGGGGTGGTGTGTGATGGTGGTGGTGGGGGGTGGTGCTGGGTAGGTGGTGGTGATGATGGTGGTGGTGCAGGCGAATTTAAGTTCCTCATCACTATTCTTACATTCGGTTCACCTTCAATTCACTATCTTCATAACCACCACTATCACCACCACCACCACCATCATCTGGGTAAATAGCTCGCTGATCAATCGACTGATTACAGACAGACAGACAGACAGATGAATATTCTCGTTCGTGTCGTGTTTCGTCAATATTATTCAAATTTATCAACGTGCATAATTTGTTTCTATATAAAGAGAGTATAACCCTCTTGATAACGTACTTACTGCATGTCGTGTCATTGTACCTCATTGCAGCTTCGAGTCATTTGCGTCACTTATCATTCAGAATCGTTTTTATTTTGTCACGCACCTGGAACTAGAAACAGAGACCGAATCCAGAGTAGCTTGCTGATTGGTTAGGTCACTGCATTATCTTGTATGGTCGCGAGAAGGGAACTCGTAACCGTGTATCATAACAGCCATCGGAACAAACAGATGATCTCACTGATCGGTTCGGTCGACACGCAATGCAACAACGAGACCGACAAACCACAAAGAAGAAGTAACAGATGAAATTACTCCGAAAGTTACTCCTGACCCGCACTTGATCTCCCTTCTTTCTCTATAAGACATCAAGTTCTTATATATCCTCAAGGTCTATGCCAAGTTTCGAGGTCATCCCTCACGTTCTATCGTTCTCAAGTTTTATGCCAAGCTCAGAAGTAATCCCTCAAGTTTTAGTGAGTTTTCAAGTTCTTAAAGCCCTCAAGTTCTTATAACTCCTCAAATTCTATCAGTCATCAAGTTCAAACAATTTATCGAGTCATTCCTCACATTCTAGCAGGTCTTCAAGTTCTGTGCCAAATTCCCAAAGTCATCCTTCATGTTCTAGTAAGTTCTCAAGTTTTCATAAATCCTCAAATTCTGTCAGTCATCAAGTTTTAATAATTTATCGAGTCATTCACCACGCTCTAGCAGGTCTTCAAGTTCTGTGCCAAACTCCCAAGTCATCCCTCATTCTGCCAAGTCCTCTAAGTCCCCCAGTCATCCCTCAGTCCTCACCTTCCTTGTGGGACACGTCTCAGTGGATGACAGGAAAGTATACGCTGTACTCGTTGCTGCAATTATGGTTTAAAGACTTGAGATGGCCATCCTCTGCTCCATCGGCAGGCTGGCGGAGGAGGAGGAGAAGAAATGGTTATAAAAGAGACAGGGGAAAAGAGAGGAAGAGAAGAGGCAGTGGATGGATAGATAAGGGACATGGTGCAGCTAGATGAGAGACGGAGCAAGTAGATATTAACTTGAGAGGAAGAGACGGACAGAAACCGAGACCACCGTTGCCAGATTATCGTACTCGGAGCATCACGTATCCCGGCTTCTCACCCTTTAAATGTCACCAGGAAACAAGAATAATTAACCTTTTCAACGATAACAACACAAAAAGCCAGTTATTGGGGCACATGAGGCAGCTTTGTGGTTGAAATCTGGGAATATTAGAGACTGAGTACGACAATCGGGTAACGTTGATTCCGAGACGCGTGAACAGACCCACCGATCTCAAACACTTCGATGTCCAAGACCACACACACATTTGACAAAGCTTTCGTAGGAGTTGCGGGCATTTCAACGGGTAGTCTCAAATAAAGATCCACAGAGTCAAGTGGAGAAGCAGGGACAACGATAAAGACACGGAATAGCGACGAATACAAAGGAACGGAGACCCAGAACGATAAACATGGATTAGGGACAAAGAAATACAAATACGAAGAGACGCGGAGACCCACACGAAGGAGGACAAAGAAGACGAAAACAAAAATAGACCCACGCATGAAAAACGACAAAAAAGAAGACGAAGACAGATAGGGAACCACGAAGAAGAAGAAGAGGAAGAAGAAGAAGAAGGAGAAGAAGAAGAAGAAGAAGAAAGAGAAAAAGAAAAAGAAGAAGAAGAAAAAGAAGAAGAAGAAGAGGAAGAAGAAGATGATGATGCTGGGATGAAAGGAACGGGAAAGAAAAGAGAGGATGAAGGGCGAGGGAAGGAAAGGAAAGGACAAACGAAAGGAGAAAAAGTGGAAAGGAGGAAGAGAAAAAAAAACAGAATTAAGGTACAGGAGAGAAAATAGGATAAATAATATGCTCGTAAGGAAGATAAAGAAGAAGAAGAAGAAAAAGAAGGAGACCCACACAGACACAACCCCCCGCCTCGACACCTGAAGAACCACTTGGAGTGTCGCAGCAGCGCCTCCTCGTCGTAGCCGTCCACGTTCTTGAGGTAGATGAAGCCCACGGTGGTGAGCGCCTCGTGCAGCTCCTTCACCAGGCCGGCCTGCGTGACCCTTGGCCAGGCTCAGGTCGATGACGGCAGGACCTTCTTCCTCCTGTATGAGCGAGAGAGAGATGGATAGATAGATCGATAAAGAGTTAGATAGATATAGATAGGGATAGATAGAGAGAGCTTGAGCGAGAGAGGTAGAGAGAGCAGGATCTGCTCTTCCTCCTGCCGGGGCGAGAGAGAAAGTTAGACTGATAGAGAAATCGATAAAAAAAGTAGATAGAGAGTTATATATAAATAGATTGATAGAGAGAGCTTGATAAATATAGACAGAGAGGTAGAGAGGGCAGGATCTTCTTACCCACCAGTCGTGGTGAGCGAAAGATAGAAAGATAGATAGAGGTAATAGAGATAAGAGATAGGTAGACGTTATATATATATATATATATATATATATATATATATATATATATATATATATATATATATATATATATATATATATATATATATATATATATATATATATATATATATATATATGCAGAGAGAGAGAGAGAGAGAGAGAGAGAGAGAGAGAGAGAGAGAGAGAGAGAGAGAGAGAGAGAGAGAGAGAATAGAGTACATGTGCCTTTTTTCATATTCTCCATCAGTTCTTCGCTTCACTCAGAAAAAAACGACAACAACAGAAGGTCAAAGTATAGATCAATGTTGCAAGAGCGGAAAAAATATTTTAAAAGAACATAAGATATTCAAAACATCAAAAATAAAAAGAAAGAACGTAAAATAAAAAAAAAAAAAAAAAAATGTGTGTGTGTGTGTGTGTGTGTGTGTGTGTGTGTGTGTGTGTGTGTGTGTGTGTGTGTGTTTACCTATTTGTAGTATACAGGACCTGAACTCAAGCTCGGTCAGTCCTGTCTCCCACTATATTTGTCCAGCTTTTCCTTCAATTTTATTTTATGTGTGTGTGTGTGTGTGTGTGTGTGTGTGTGTGTGTGTGTGTGTGTGTGTGTGTGTACAAGTTCCTCTTACCATGTTTTCCACGTCGGCGTAAACACCTGACACACAAACACACACACACACACACACACACACACTAACACAAACGCACTGTCTTCTCGGCACCACTTATGAGACGCAGCAGCTATCCGCTTCCTCCTCACGCCACGGCCTCGGGTGCTGCACTGCCACACGTCCAATCTCGCCCTCCCTTAAAAAGCTAAACTGTCAGAACTAATCAGTAATCACATCTAGTATGCCCCGTATTCTGAGACGCATTCGGGTCTCACAACAATATATTCCCTTTTAATTTTATTTTTTTTACAGCAGAGGAGGCAATTCAAGGGCAAAAACACGAACAGCAACAACAAAATAAAAAAGCCCTCTATATTTTGCTTCGTACAAAAAATAAAGAAGAGCGAATAAAAGGTAAAAAACAAGATCAAGTTCAGGTGCAGAGGTGTCTCGGTACTCTCCTTTTGAATGAATGTGTAGCGGCAGCTTAGGCCGCTACTGAGAAAGCCAAACATTTCTGTTTGTGTGTTTTCTAGACAGCTAGTTTATAGCTTGTATAATGCAGTGTGATTCTTTATGGCCGTCTGTTTAGGTTCAGAGATACGACTGATAACCCGGTGGTGACTCCATTTATAAGCAAATTTATTCTCGAGAATATACACGTTTTTACATACGGTGATTGATTATTTACAGAAGTTCATATGCGCTAATATTTACAATAATGGCTCTATGGTGATGCAGTTTCAATATGTTTATATATATATATATATATATATATATATATATATATATATATATATATATATATATATATATATATATATATATATATATATATATATATATATATATATATATATATATATATATATATATATATATATATATATATATATATATATATATATATATATATATATATATATATATATATATATATATATATATATATATATAGTGACTCGCAGTCTGATGAATAGGAAGACAAGATATTAGTGTGTTATGAGAGTGGAAGAGGAGAAAGAGGACAAGGTGAGTTACAGGGCAGAATGAAGAAATGAGGGCGAAGGAAACGAGAAAGAAAATGGTGTGTTTAATTGGTGACAACAAGTGTTTCCTCTTTCCAAAGTTCACAAAGGGAGGTTAGTCGGGCTGTGGTGAGTGCTCTTTCACGATCACGATGCATAAGGGTGGTCAGACTATCACTATGCTCATAACACTACCCATGGAAGTGCTTATACAACCTCTACGAAAGACTTATCTTATGTGTGGTGGTAAGGTTTGGTTCTCAGACACTTTCGGCTCCAAAAACAACAATTTTCAAAGGCCACAAATTAAGTTAGTCGGGTTCTCATTGGTGTTTTTTTCATGTCCACGGTGCAGAGGTCAAACTACTAATAAGCTCGTAAAACTACCCATGGAAATGCCTCAACAACATCTACGATAGCCTTGTCTAATGTGGGTATGTTCTTAACAAACAGTACTATTTCCTAAGGCTTGAACATAAGAACATAAGTACGTAGGGGTCTGCAAGAGGCCGGTAGGCCATACAAGGCAGCTCCTTTGAACCTAAGCTCCCGTGTATCTAACCCCACCTAATATCGCTGTCCATTAATTTATCTAATCTATTTTTGAATGTGACAATTGTATTGGCACTCACCACGTGACTGCTAAGCCTATTCCACTCATCCACCACTCTGTTAGTAAACCAATTTTTGCCTATGTCCCTGTTGAATCTGAATCTATCTGGTTTAAACCCATTACTTCGTGTCCTACTCGGCTCTCTTACAAACAAAACCTTATGAAGATCCCCCTTATTAAAGCCCTTCATCTATTTATAAACCTCGTTCATGTCTCCACGCACCTTTCGTCTTTCCAGAGAATTCAAGTTTAACTGTTTGAGTCTTTCCTCGTATGGCAAGTTTCTCAACCACTGAATCATCTTAGTCATCCTTCTCTGCACCGATTCTAACATTTTGATATCCATTCTAGTATAGTAAGGTGACCAGAGCTGAACCGCATAGTCAAGATGAGGTCTAACTAATGCTAAATTGCCTAAATTGCCTTGCCAAACTATCACAAGCTAGGTTGAAAAAACTACACTTGAAAGTACCTGCAAACCCACAACGAGAGAGAGAGAGAGAGAGAGAGAGAGAGAGAGAGAGAGAGAGAGAGAGAGAGAGAGAGAGAGAGAGAGAGAGAGAGAGATTTTTTACATAGATTTACATAGAAAATCAGACCACACAGACCCCATGGTCCAGACTAGGTGGTCTGTCCTAAACCTAAGTGAATCTACACTAATCAGATGGCTCCAAAATGTTGCTTTTCTACTTTAGTTAATATTAAGTTCAAGGAAGTGACGGTCGAGCTTGTTTTCAAAGGAGTCAATCGTGTTACACTGGACCACTGACGGTGGAGCTTATTCCATTTTCGCACTACAACGTTGGTGAAGAATAATTTGGTGCAGTCTGAATTTACTTGTCTACATTTGAGTTTTATGCCATTGTTCCTCGTTCGCAAAGTGTCATCGATCATAAACAATTTTGTTCTGTCTACATTCGTGAAACCATTAAGTATTTTAAAACATTCGATCAATTTTCCTCGGAGGCGACGTTTCAAGTAAGAACATGTTAAGGGTGGAAAGCCTTTCTTCGTAGGATTTGTTGCGCAAGGAAGAGATCATTTTTGTTGTCCGACGCTGAACACTTTCTAATTTAGCAATGTCCTTTGCATGGTGAGGCGACCAAACTGTACCGCATATTCCAAGTGGAGTCTGACTAAACTATTATTATTGAATCAGCGGTCGATGCAGTTTCAATAAATGCGAAGGAGGACACAGTGTATCTGATCCATGCGGGAACCAACGACCTTCAGTCAACCCAATCTCAGGACCTGTTAGCAAAATACCGTCAAGTCATTCGGAAATACAAGACCAAGTCCCCTCACATCATCGTCTCTGGGATTCTACCGAGTCAATACGTTCGCCGGATTTAACAGTAAAGCGTACGGCGTCAACACTAGTCTAAAGCAGTTATGTAACGATGAAGGCGTAGCGTTCACGAATGCGTGGCATCACTTCAATCAGCGCCCAGATTTGTTTTCGGAGGACGGACTCCACCTGAACGAGGTTTGTTCGGCCCGGCTTGAAGGCTCCTGAACGAGACAGTTAAAAGCTTCTCGAAAAGCTATTAAAAAAACTGCAGGTGAGGGCAAGGCCAAGGCAACCCTTGATCAGCCGAACCTTAGCGTCGATGCGGCTTGCAAGAAACTGCAACCAACGACGCCCCTGACAAGCGAACTCATTCAACACGACGCGGCAAAACCAGGAGCCACATTTCCATTTTGTACACAAATGCACGCAGTAGTAGGAGTAGGTAGGAAGACACCTACCGAACGGGCGTGAGCTACTCCCGGTGAGGATATATGGGAAGCGAGGAGGGTGCTGAAGCCCTTCAAAGACCCTTCCCATGTCCTCACTAACCGTTTCCCTTTTGTCTCATCAACACCAGAGAGCAGTTCAGTATGCTCTCTAAAGACAGTTCCTCTCTTTCACACCACACTACATTCACACAACACACACACCTTTTCCCAAAATTCAAAATTCAACATGGCGAAAAAAATAACTGCCTCTGAGTCCCCGCCTGGGGGGGACCACAAATTCCCCCAGGGAGGACTCCCCTTCTGGCTGCCGACTTGAGAGGTGTCCTGATAACTCCTCGAACCTCCTCCTTATCAATTTCTGCAACATTCGCGGTCTCCGTTCTAATTTTCATTCTGTGGAACACCATCTCTCCTCCTCTAAATCTCACCTTCTCTTCCTCACCGAAACACAGGTTCTGAGGCTACTGACAGCAACCTGTACTCTATTCCCTCCTACTATCTCTATCCTAAGTTTCAATCCAAAGCTGGATGTTGCGCCTACGTGCGCAACGACATCACTTGCTCTCGTGCCCACGACCTTGACTCTTCTGAATTTTCCAACATCTGGCTAAGACTTCACTGTCATTCTATTACCAAATACATCTGTGCTGTTTATCTCTCTCCTAACTCTACCAACTATATAAAACTCTTTGACTATTTGAACTCTAAAGTGGAGCGCATCTTGACCCACTCTCCCCTCGCTGAAATCTCCATCTTGCGAGATTTCAATGTTCACTACCAGCTTTGGCTTCCATCCTTTTTCACTGACCAGCCTGGTGAACAAGCCTACAACTTTACTCTCCTCCACGACCTAGAGCAGTTGGTTCAGCACTCTACTCGTATTCTGACCGTCTTGGAGACAGGCCCAACATTCTAGACCTCTTCCTTACCTTTATCCTTCTGCTTACTTTGTCAAACTGTTATCTCCGTTGGGCTCCTCCGATCATAACCTTATTTCTGTATCCTGTCCTATCGCTCCTGGACATCCTCTGGACCCGCCGAGGAGGCGATGCTTCTGGCATTTTGCTTCAGTTCGGTGGGACGACCTGAGGATGTACTTTTCCGATTTCCCGTGGAATGATTACTGCTTCCAGGAGAGAGACCCCTCTGTGTGTGCTCTGCGCATCACAAAGGTGATTGTCTCTGGAATGGAGGCATACATTCCACGTACTTTCTCTACTCCTCATGCTCATGGTTTAATCATACTTATTCTCGTGCTATTAAAGATAGAGAGGCAGCTCACAAAAGGTTCCAGAGCCTTCGAACTCACATTAACTTTGATCTATACATTTCAGCCCGGAATCGTGCCAAATCTATTCTCCGACTTACCAAAACTTCTTTTATAAATAAAAAATGTCAACACTTTGCTTCTTCTAATTCTTCCCGTGACTTCTGGCATCTAGCCAAAAATATCTCCTCCAATTTCACTTCTTCCTCTTTTCCTCCTCTCCTTAACCCTGACGGCAGCACTGCCGTCTCATCTGTCTCTAAGGCTGAACTCTTCGCTCAAACTTTCTGTATGAACTCCACCTTGGACGATTCTGGGCATATTCCTCCTACTCATCCCCTCTGACTCCTTTTATGCCTGTTGATAAGATTCTTAAGAACGATGTTTTCTATGCCCTCTCTGGCCTCAACTCTGAGAAGGCTTATGGACCTGATGGAGTGCCTCCTATTGTCCTTAAAAACTGTGCTTCTGTGCTGACACCCTGCCTGGTCAAACTCTTTCGTCTCTCCCTATCAACATATACCATTCCTTCCTGCTGGAAGTATGCCTTTGTACAGCCGGTGCCTACGAAGGGTGACCGCTCCAATCCCTCAAACTACCGCCCAATACCTTAACTTTCATGTCTATCTAAAGCTTTTGAATCAATCCTTAACCAGAAGATTCATAAGCACCTTTATACTTCTAACCTTCTATCTGATCGCCAGTATGGGTTCCGCAATGGGCGTTCTACTGGCGATCTTCTTGCTCTCTTAACTGACTCTTGGTCATCCTCTCTTAGCCGTTTCGTTGAAACTTTCTCTGTTGCGCTAGACATATCGAAAGCCTTCGATAGAGTCTGGCACAAATCTTTGGATTCTAAACTGCCCTCTTTCGGATTCTATCCCTCTCTCTGTTCCTTTATCTCCAGTTTCCTTTCCGGCCGTTCTATCTCTGCGGTGGTAGACGGTTACTGCTCTTCCCCTAAACCTATCAACAGTGGCGTTCCACAGGGCTCTGTCCTATCACCCACTCTCTTCCTGTTATTCATCAATGATCTTCTTTCCATAACAAACTGTCCTGTCCACTCATACGCCGACGACTCCACTCTGCATTATTCAGCTTCTTTCAATAGAAGACCCTCTCAACAAGAAGTACACAACTCCAGGCTGGAGGCTGCAGAACGCTTAACCTCAGACCTTGCTATCATTTCCGATTGGGGCAGAAGGAACCTTGTGTCCTTCAATGCCTCAAAAACTCAATTTCTCCACCTATCAACTCGACACAATCTTCCAAACACCTATCCCCTACTCTTCAACAACACTCAGCTGTCTCCTTCTTCAACACTAAACATCCTCGGTCTATCCTTAACTCAAAATCTCAACTGGAAACTTCATATCTCCTCCCTCGCTAAATCAGCTTCTTCGAGGTTGGGCTTTCTGTATCGTCTCCGCCAGTTCTTCTCCCCCGCGCAGTTGCTATCCATATAAAGGGGCCTTGTCCGCCCTCGTATGGAGTATGCAAGTGTGGGGGGGCTCCACCCACACAGCTCTTCTGGACATGTCACATTCAAAAATAGACTAGATAAATTCATGGACAGCGATATTAGGTGGGGTTAGATACACGGGAGCTTAGGGTCAAAGGAGCTGCCTCGTACAGGCCTACCGGCCTCTTGCAGACTCCTGCGTTCTTATGTTCTTATGCTCTCCGTCTCATCAGCTCTCCTCCTCTTACTGATAGTCTTCTACCTCTTAAATTCCGCCGCGATGTTGCCTCTCTTTCTGTCTTCTATCGATATTTCCACGCTGACTGCTCTTCTGAACTTGCTAACTGCATGCCTCCCCCCCTCCCGCGGCCCCGCTGCACACGACTTTCTACTCATGCTCATCCCTATACTGTCTAAACCCCTTATGCAAGAGTTAACCAGCATATTCACTCTTTCATCCATCACGCTGGTAAACTCTGGAACAATCTTCCTTCATCTGTATTTCCTCCTGCCTACGACTTGAACTCTTTCAAGAGGAGGGTATCAAGACACCTCTCCTCCCGAGTTTAACCTTGCTTTTGGCCGCCTCTTCTGATTCTTTTATGGGAGCAGCGATTAACGGGCTTTTTTTATTGTTTTTTTTTTGTGCCCTTGAGCTGCCTCCTTTGCTGTAAAAAAAAAGAAAAGAAAAAAAAAAGTCTATTACCCAAAAAGGACGAAGTTAGGGCGTATATTGCAACAGAGAAACCAGATGTGGTAGCCATCACAGAGACTTGGGCCAATTCTGCACATCTAGTATCTGAACTGTCATTTCCCGGGTACGAAAGCTTCCAAAACAATCGAATGCAAAAGAAAGGAGGAGGAGTAATTTGCTACGTAAAAAAGTACGCTCCCTGCCATAAAAATAGACAAACAGGACGCAGAGAGTTACGACTCCGTCTATGTGGGAATAACCGCGAATAATAAGAAACTAACACTTGCGACCGTATACAGGCCTCCAAAACAACAGGCAGCCGACGACACTGCCCTGTAAAAAGAGCTTCACTCCTTAACACAAAGCAAAGAAGCAATAATAATTAGGGACTTTAATTGCCCTAACATTGACTGGGGACTGATGACTGGAGATCAAGAGGGTAACAGGCTTATAGAAATGGTGGAGGAATCGTTCCTCACTCAAGTTGTAACTCAACCGACAAGAGAAAACAATCTGCTGGATCTGATATTAGTAAGCGACCCCGACCTCATTCGCGACTGTGAAGTTGGTGAAAAAAATAATGGTTGCGATTACCACTTAATCCGTTTCAATGTCAACATAAGTCACAAACTCGTAGACAATCCGTCAGTGATACCAGACTACAAAAAAGCAAATTTCAACCTAGCCCGGGAGCTGCTTCCTTCTGCAACCTGGGACCAACTTCACCTAACCGACAATACAATCGACAACGTGTGGAACAACTTTAAAGATAAGCTTTTGCAGGTAGAGAAGGCTACAGTGCCTACGAAACCCAGGCGAGCAAATGGTACCGTGGATCCACCGTGGATGAACAGAGAAAAAAAAAGGGCGGCAAAATTTAAAAAAAAAAAGGAATTATAACCTAATGAAAGAAAATGACACAGCCGAAGCCCGTACACAGTACCAAAACAGCCTCAGAGCTTGTCGCACCCTTATTCGGAGTAGTAAACGCAACTACGAAAAACAAATATCGCGTGACATCAAGACAAACTCAAAAAAATTCTTCACATACATCAAATCGAAAAAAAAAGTAAAATCCAATATTGGTCCCCTGACAGACGAGACTGGATCTGTAACTCAGGACAGTAAACAGATGGCCAGAATCCTCAACAGTAGCTTCGCATTCGTATTCATAGTCGAGGACATCGAAACCATTCCCGAGAGCCCTGCCCCGCCGAGTGAGATCACGACCCTGGAAATTGACACAATATGCGACCAAGAAGTAAAAAAGTATTTGGACAAACTCGACACGAACAAGTCAACAGGACCTGACGGTTTGTCACCACGGTTATTAAAAGAGCTTAAACAACAAATACTTCAGCCACTCACTAACATATTCAACCAGTCTGTTCAATTGAACAGACCGAGGATGTTTAGTGTTGAAGAAGGTGACAGGTGAGTGTTGTCGAAGAATAGGGGATAGGTGTTTGGAAGATTGTGTCGAGTTGATAGGTGGAGAAATTGAGTTTTTGAGGCATTGAAGGACACAAGGTTCCTTCTGCCCCAGTCGGAAATGATAGCAAGGTCTGAGGTTGAGCGTTCTGCAGCCTCCAGTCTGGAGTCGTATACTTCCTGTTGTGATGGTCTTCTATTGAAAGAAGTTGAATAATGCAGAGTGGAGTCGTCGGCGTACGAGTGGACAGGACAGTTTGTTATGGAAAGAAGATCATTGATGAATAACAGGAAGAGAGTGGGTGATAGGACAGAGCCCTGTGGAACGCCACTGTTGATAGGTTTAGGGGAAGATCTGTGACCGTCTACGAACGCAGAGATAGAACGGTCGGAAAGGAAACTGGAGATAAAGGAACAGAGAGAGGGATATAATCCGAAAGAGGGCAGTTTAGAAAGCAAAGACTGGTGCCAGACTCTATCGAGTGCTTTCGATATGTCCAGCGCAACAGAGAAAGTTTCACCGAAACTGCTAAGAGAGGATGACCAAGAGTCAGTTAAGAGAGCAAGAAGATCGCCAGTAGAACGCCCCTTACGGAATCCATACTGGCGATCAGATAGAAGACTATAAGTGGAAAGGTGCTTTTAAATCTTCCGGTTAAGGATTGATTCAAAAGCTTTAGATAGACATGAAAGTAAAGCTATTGGGCGGTAGTTTGAGGGATTGGAGCTGTCACTCTTCTTAGGCACAGGCTGTACAAAGTCATAATTCCAGCAGGAAGGAAAGATAGATGTTGATAGGCAGAGACGAAAGAGTTTGACCAAGCAGGGTGTCAGCACAGAAGCACAGTTTTTGAGGACAATAGGAGGCACTCCATCAGGTCCATAAGCCTTCTGAGAGTTGAGGCCAGAGAAAGCATAGAAAACATCATTAGGAAGAATCTTAATAACAGGCATAAAGGAATCAGAGGGGGGATATATAGAAGGAATATGCCCAGAATCGTCCAAGGTGGAGTTCTTACAGTAAGTTGGAGCGAAGAGCTCAGCCTTAGAGACAAATGAAACGGCAGTGCTGCTGCTGTCAGGGAAGTTAAGGAGAGGGAGCGAGGAAGATATGAATGTATATATATATATATATATATATATATATATATATATATATATATATATATATATATATATATATATATATATATATATATATATATATATATATATATATATATATATATATATATATATATATATATATATATATATATATATATATATATATATATATATATATATATATATATATATATATATATATATATATATATATATATATATATATATATATATATATATATATATATATATATATATATATATATATATATATATATATATATATATATATATATATATATATATATATATATATATATATATATATATATATATATATATATATATATATATATATATATATATATATATATATATATTATGGGAGCAATGGGAGGAGTAATGAGAGAGGACATGTAGCTCATAATATAACCAGGCAGCTTAAAAGTAATTATAGGGGAGTAACAGAGGGCGGGGTAAGAATCTTCTATACTAACAGCAGGAGCCTCAGAAACAAAATAGACTTACTAAAGGGTGAAGCTTGCTCAGAAAATTTTGACATAGTAGCGATCACTGAGACATGGATAGACACTGCCAATAGAAATTTTAAATCGGAATTTGAAAAAACGGGTTATCAGATGCTTCTCAAAGACAGAAGGGGCAGAAAGGGAGGTGGTGTTGCGGTATATGTTAAAGACTCACTTAAATGTTTATTTAACAATTCAGTACAAACTAGCATGGATTCATAATCAGTTTGGGTGAACGTTTAGAAAGGAAAAGAAAATCTAACTCTTGGAGTTCTGTACAGGCCACCCAACCTTAACAGGCAGGACACGAATATATTACTACAGGTTACTGGTAGGGCGAGTAGGAGTATAAATGTCTGCGTAATGGGGGATTTTGATTATAGGAATATAGACTGGGAAGACCTAGTGGGTGACCTGAAAGCTGAGGATTTTCTTGAAGTTATACTAGATATTTTCTTTAAGCAGGTAGTTACTGAGCCTTCCAGAGGAGATAACATACTAGATTTAGTCTTAACTAATAATGGGAGCTTGATACGTGAGTTGGAGGTGGGCGGAGAGTTAGGAAATAGTGACCACAGAACGGTTCGTTTTATTTTAGACTGGGCGGTAACTCGCGAACCAAACCCAGTGTGAGTGCGAGATTTTAGAAGAGCAAATTACGAGGGGCTTAGAAGACACCTTGAAGGGGTAAACTGGGATAATTTGATTTAGGGATTCATGAGGGCAAGAACTGCGGATTGGAGAGCCAATAGAACCAGGTAGAAATGTCATACAATAATTTAGTTAGAGTAATAGTAGAGTGGCAAAGACAGCATATACCACAGCGAGCACTTAGAAAAGAAAACAAAGACCCAAAATGGATGACTCGTGGACTAAAACACGAGATAGGGTTAAAGAAGGGAATTTACCAGAAAATAAAGAATGGTAAAACACATCTCAGGGGCCGGTACGTCGAACTATCTACACCTTTTCATCCTCAAATCAAAAGTTGAATTTCAAATTTAAAAAGTTGAATTTCAAGTTAAAACAGTTGAATTTCATATATGGAAAGTTGAATTTTAAATAAAAAAAAATTGAAGTTCATATAAAAAAGTTGAAATTCCAATTAGAAAAGTTGAATTTCAAGTTAAAAAAAAGTTGAATGTCATATAAAAAAAAGTTGAAATTCTTATTTAAAAAGTTGAATTTCAAATTTAAAAAAAGTTGAAATTCCATTTAGAAAAGTTGAATTTGAAATTAAAAAAGTTCAAATAAAAAAGTTTAAGTTCCTATTGATAGATGAAGTGCAAATCAATATATACATACCTATATACATAAATGCCTACATCCACAAACTAATTATATATACATATATATATATATATATATATATATATATATATATATATATATATATATATATATATATATATATATATATATATATATATATATATATATATATATATATATATATATATATATATATATATATATATATATATATATATATATATATAAGCCAGATGGATAATTATTTGCCCAGACGGACAGTAATTGTTTTATCTGACAGTAATAATGTCGCCTCCTCCTCCTCCTCCTCCACCTCTTTCTCCTCCTTTTCTCCGTTCATCCTTTCTAATTTCTTCTCATTTCTTCTCTTTTTCTTTTTTCTTATTTCCTCCTCCTTCCTCTTCCTCCTCTTCCTCTTCATTCTCCTTCTCCTCCTCCTCCTTTCGTTTGTCATTTCCTGTTGAGAGGGAGAGAGAAACGAACAAGTAGACACAGGTGTTGGAGAGAGGAGGAGGGAAGGAGAGATGGGAAGGAGAAAAGGAGGTAGGAACAGGGAGGAAATGGAGGGAGGGAGGAAAGTGGAGCTAACAGGTGGCTGGAGAGAGGGGGAGGGAGGAAGGAGAGAAGGCGAGGGGAAGAGTGGGAGAGGGAGGGGGAGAGAAAAGGGAAAAAGTCACTCCACAATATCAGTCATTCTGTTGGTGTGTTGCAGGACGTGAAGATGGACCCGGAGTGATTGCCAAGGACTTACCAGGTGAATAGCGGTGGTTGTACGTGCGTGTGTTTTAGTGTTTGTGAGCGGTGTTTGGACGTGTTTGTCAGTGTTTGTCATCTTGTTAATCTTAGTATAGTGATTTTTGGGGGGTGCCGCAAGACGTGGTTAGGCCCTTATGTGATTGTTAAGGTGAATATAGGTGTTTGTACGTGTTGTTAGTGTTTGTGAGCGGTTTTTATACGTGTTTCTTAAGTGTTTTCTTTTCGTGTCTTTCATAGGATCAAATCAAATATTCTATATACATTAAATAAGATATGGAAGCGCCACGGTTTTAGGAATAATCATTGTGGCAAATCAAATATTTCCTATACATTTAATGATATGGAAGCGCCATGGTCTAAGGAACAATCATAGTGTCAGGTCAAATATTCTCTATACATTTAATAAGATATGGAAGCGCCATGGTCTAAGGAACAATCAAAGTGTCAGGTCAAATATTATCTATACATTTAATAAGATATGGAAGCGCCATGGTCTAAGGAACAATCATAGTGTCAGGTCAAATATTCTCTATACATTTAATAAGATATGGAAGCGCTACGGTCCAAGAAACTCCCCGAGCGGCCTCACCAAACTGACTTTACAGCTGATTAGGATTAGTTACTAAGCTTGGGGGCTGAGATTGGGCTAATTACCTTGCCATAGCCGAATAATTACTTTTGTTAACGTTTATTTATGGTTACTTAGCTTTAAAAACACTCTCCTTAAGCCTAATGATGGCTTGGTAGCGATGTACTCTGTAGATATAGGCTCAGCGGGGTCCGTAATTACCTTGCTATAGTGTAATCATTACCTCTGTTAGTGTCTTCATCTCCTGGTTACCTAACTTAAATTACAGGTGACAAGAGCTAGACTGGCGTTTCTTCCTTCCCTTCCCGTCCCTTCCTTCTTCTCCCTCCCCTTCCCTACTTCCCTTCCCCTCCTCCCTCCCTTCCTTACCTTACCTTTCTGCCTTCCTCTCCCTCATCTTCTCTACTTCCCTTCCCTTCCTCCCTCCTTTCCTTACCTTACCTTTCTGCCTTCCTCTCCCTCATCTTCCCTACTTCCCTTCCCCTCCTCCCTCCCTTCCTTACCTTACCTTTCTGCCTTCCTCTCCCTCATCTTCCCTACTTCCCTTCCCCTCCTCCCTCCCTTCCTTACCTTACCGTTCTTCCTTCCTCTCCTTCCCCTTCCCAACTTCTCTTCCCCTCCTCGCTCATATCCTTACCGTACCTTTCTTCCTGCCTCTCCCTCCCCTTCCCTACTTCCCTTCCCCTCTCCCCCTGCCCTCCTTACCTTACTTTCTTCCTTCCTCCTCCCTTCCCTACTTCTCTCCCCCTCATCCCTCCCGTCCAGCAGCCTATTTTATCCTTAGTGTCTGTGTGTATAATTAAGTATATGTATCTATTTCTAAGTGTGTGTGTGTGTGTGTGTGTGTGTGTGTGTGTGTGTGTGTGTGTGTGTGTGTGTGTGTGTGTGAGACTAATCACCTCTTTGTCTAACTCTCCCACCCATACCTCCTCCTCCTCCTCCTCTCCCTCAACTTATAACAAGCATTCGGCCGTCCACTTGCAATCTCTTCCTCCTCCTCCTCCTCCTCCTCCTCCTCCTCCTCCTCCTCCTCCTCCTCCTCTTCCTCCAACTACCATTCCTCCTCTT
>NC_066509.1:35871545-35896545 GCF_024679095.1 Eriocheir sinensis | reverse complement strand
AAGGCCCCTGTAAATGGACAGCAACTGTGCGGGGGAGAAGAACTGGCGGAGACGGTACAGAACGCCCAGCCTCGAGGAAGCTGATTTAGTAAGAGATGAGATATGAAGTTTCCTGTTGAGATTTTGAGTTAAGGATAGACCGAGGATGTTTAGTGTTGAGGAAGGTGATAGCTGAGTGTTGTCAAAGAATAGGGTATAGTTGTTTGGAAGATTGTGTCGAGTGGATAGGTGGAGAAACTGTGTTCTTGAGGTGTTGAAGGACACCAGGTTCCTCTTGCCCCAATCGGAAATAATAGTAAGGTCTGAGGCTAAGCGTTATGTTGCCTCCAGCCTTGAATCGTTAAGTTCCTGTAGGGTGGGTCTTCTATTAAAAGAAGTTGAGTAATGCAGAGTGGAATCATCGGCGTAGGAATGGATAGGACATTTTGTTTTGGAAAGATCATCAATGAACAACAGAAAGAGAGTGGGAGATAGGACAGAACCCTGTGGGACACCACTGTTAATAGGTTTAGAGGAAGAACAGTGACCGTCTACCACAACAGAAATAGAACGGTCAGAAAGGAACCTGGAGATAAAGATACAGAGAGAAGGATAGAAACCGCAGTGTCGGGACCCAGAAAACAGATACCCAGAGAGGAATGAGAGATATACAACTGTGTAAACATCTGACGGGACAAACACTAACAAGAAGGGTGACATATATAACAGTGTAAACATCTCAAAGTACAAACGATAAATAAAATGAGGGTAAAGGAAAACATACCCAGACTCAGATACAGAAAACAGATACCCAGTGGGCCTGGTCAGAAAGTATGAACAACCATTGGAAAAGACTCTGACCCGTGACGTCAGTCGTGGCGACATGTTATGAGCCAATAATTTAACAGAAAAATCGCTGTGGGAGTGTCTTAAGACTGACTCACGAATAGCAGGGGAAGTAAACCAATACAACATAATGAGCGAGCAGATGGGTGTGACAGGAAGTATTGGCCACTGGTTATGTAAAAAATTAAGGGCTTGTCAAGGATGTAAGTCCGCCTCAAGCAAAGAAAAATGTGGCCTAGAAATCAGTGGTATGAGTAGACCGAGCTTGGTTCTCGCCTCAAGCAGACCTTGCTACTCACTCAGCCGAGAATGGCTATTGTGATCTTAAGCGTGAGTAGAAATTCGAGAATCTAAGGGAAACCGACTGTATTGTCCTGGAGATTATAATGTAGGAGATGTGAAGTAGGATTGTGAGTGGGACAGGATTGTGATTATTTTATTGCGATGTAAAGCAAAGGTAAGACCACTGGGTGTGGTATAATTTGGTGTTTCCGTGACTTGTAGTAGATTATACTATAGGAATGTGTAGTAGGATTGTGAGGAGAGTACATAATGATTGTGATCTAAGCAGAGAGATACAAACCACTGCTTGTGGGACGACGTGTGATATTATTATTGGCAACAATTGAGCACATATTGTAGTATTATGTTTAAGACATGTCGTTTGTCATATGTTGCATCCATTGCTGAATATGCCAGTGTTATGATCGTCTGAGAATAGAATGTTGCGTAAGGCAATTACTTTCATTTAATTTTAAATTATATATATTTTCTCTTTCCCTTGTTTATCCCCGAACACCAGTCTCCAATAATAACTTAAGCCGGATCACGCTACCAGGGATACGAGACGGTGAGATCATTTATTGAGTAATTAATGAGTGATAAAAGAGTTGATTTAATTCAAGAAAAGAAGGGTCCAAAAGTAGGAGGGTAGTTTGGTAAGCAAAGATTTGTGCCAGACCCTATCAAAAGCTTTTGATATGTCCAGCGCAATAGCAAAGGTTTCACCGAAACGGCTAAGAGAGGATGACCAAGAGTCAGTTAGGAAGGCAAGGAAATCACCAGTAGAACGCCCCTCGCGGAACGCATACTGGCGATCAGATAGAAGGTCAGAAGTGGAAAGGTGCTTTTGAATCTTCCGGTTAAGGATTGACTCAACACACAGAGGGGTCTGTATCCTAGAAGCAATAATCATTCCACGGGAAATCGGAAAAGTACATCCTCAGGTCGTCCCACCGAGCTGAAGCAAAATGCCAGATACATCCCCTCTTCGGTGGGTCCAGAAGGTGTACAGGAGCGATAGGACAGGATGCAGAAATAAGATTGTGATCGGAGGAGCCCAACGGATAGAACAGTTTGGCAGAATAAGCAGAAGGGTTTGAGGTAAGGAAGAGGTCTAGAATGTTGGGCCGGTCTCCAAAACGGTCGGGAATACGTGTAGGGTGCTGGACCAACTGCTCTAGATCGTCGAGGATAGCAAAGTTGTAGAGGTGGTGCTGATGGTGGTGGTGATGGTGGTGGTGGTGATGATAATGATGATGATGATGGTGGTGATAATGATGGTGGTGATGATGATGGAGGTGGTGGTGGTGATGATGGTGGTTGTGGTGGTGGTGAGGAAGGTGGAGGTGATGATGATGGTGGAGGTGATGATGATGGTGGACGTGACGATGATGGTGGAGGTGATGATGATGGTGGAGGTGATGATGATGGTGGTGGTGGTGGTTGTGATGGTCGTGGTTATGATGATGATGATGATTATGATGGTGGTGATGATGATGAGGTGGTGATGATGGTGGTTGTGGTGGTGGTGATGATGGTGGAGGTGGTGGTGATTCTGGTGGTGGTGGTGGTGATGATGGTGGTGGTTGTGGTGATGATGATGATGGTGGTGATGGGGGTGGTTGTGATGATGGAGTTGATGATGTTGGTGGTGATAATGTTGGTGGTGGTGGTGATGGTGGTGGTGGTGTTGATGATGGTGGTGATGGTGGTGGTGGTGATGATGGTAGTGGTGGTGGTGATGATGAAAATGATGATGATGGTGGTGGTGATGATGGTGGTGGTGATGATGGTGGTGGTGGTGATGATGGTATTGATGGTAGTGGTGGTGATGATGTTGGTGATGGTGGTGATGATGATAATGATGATGATGGTGGTGATGGTGATGATGGTGGTGATGGTGGTGGTGATGATGATAATGATGATGATGGTGGTGGTGGTGGTGGTGGTGGTGGTGATGATGGTGGTGATGGTGGTGATGGTGGTGGTGATGATGATAATGATGAAGATGGTGGTGGTGATGGTGGTGGTGGTGATGATGTTGGGGATGGTGGTGATGATGATAATGATGATGATGGTGGTGGTGGTGATGATGGTGGTGATGGTGGTGGTGGTGATGATGGTGGTGATGGTGGTGGTGATGATGATAATGATGATGATGGTGGTGGTCATGGTGGTTGTGGTGGTGGTGATGGTGGGGGTGGTGATGATGGTGGTGGTGGTGATGATGATGGTGGTGGTGATTGTGGTGGGGCTGGTTGAGGTGATGATGGTGGTGGTGGTGGTCAAGGAGGCTTGTGGTCGACATGGTTGTTGTTGATGGTGGTGGTTGTGGTGGTGATGGTTATGGTGGTGGTGATGATGGTGGTGGTGGTGGTCAAGGAGGCTTGTGGTCGACATGGTTGTTGTTGATGGTGGTGGTTGTGGTGGTGATGGTTATGGTGGTGGTGATGATGGTGGTGGTGGTGGTCAAGGAGGCTTGTGGTCGACATGGTTGTTGTTGATGGTGGTGGTTGTGGTGGTGATGGTTATGGTGGTGGTGATGGTGGTGGTGGTGGTGGTGGTCAAGGAGGCTTGTGGTCGACATGGTTGTTGTTGATGGTGGTGGTTGTGGTGGTGATGTTTATGGTGGTTGTGATGATGGTGGTGGTGGTGGTCAAGGAGACTTGTGGTCGACATGGTTTTTGTTGATGGTGGTGGTTGTGGTGGTGATGGTTATGGTGGTGGTGATGGTGGTGGTGGTGGTGGTCAAGGAGGTTTTTGGTGCTGGTGGTTATGATGGTAGTGGTTGTTGTTGATGGTGGTGGTGGTGGTGATGATGGTGGTGGTGGTGGTGGTACGTGAAACATCAATTTTATTGAAAATTCACTTAAACGTTTTCCACTGCACAGTTTACCCGTTGCTGTATATTTACGATACATGATTTTTATTTTTTTTCAATCTAATTAAATCACTTGTTTCCCGATATGAACCAATGGGACAAATTCTACACTGGAGGCTTGACATGACACAAAAATATACGTTTTTTTTTAATTAAACTTAAATCCTAAAAACTTGAAGTATGAATGACATAAATGAAAAAAAAGTATTTATTTGTTTCATTGCCGTGAAAACAAACGACCCCTGTAATAAATTTGCCAGCACTTGTAAAACTAACCGTTTCGAAAGATTTCAAGTTGGCAATATTTCAAATATTAAAATTTTAGGACGGTTTATAACAAAAAAGGAAGTATTTAAAATTTATCCTCAAAATGAACCATAACAAAATAATAGTAGTTCATAATATTCCTCATCCTCCCTAAAAAGCGATGGCAGAGGTAGCGCAGGAAATTGCAGGCTATAACCTGGGGAAATGAATAATAATAAAAAAAAAATAAAAAAATAAATGGTAAGTGATTGTAAATGGAAAAAGAAGTGCTAGACATGTCATGGTTGGCAAAGACTAGATGAGACACATCTTTTAATTACATTACTCACTCAATTTAGCATGCGTATAAATCTCATTATGTACAGAAAGTAGATTTTTTTTTAAAACAGAGGAAAGAAACAAAATATAAAATCCCACAGTAAACTAGCATTGATTGGTTAGCATATCACGCCATTATATCCTGGTGCAAAAAAATAATTAGATATAATTGCTATATTTGATTTGTTTCTCAATATCTATGAATTTATAATTATTCGTTTTACATCAATTCAGGTGCAAAGTACTTACCTACAAAAAACATGAACATATTTTTGTAACCCTTTAAATAGTTCTTGTAAGCCACTCAGAAACGATGGGTGTGTCCCAGGTCAACACCGTCATCACTACTGTAAAACAGTCACATACGAATATTATGCAGCTAAATACATTCTCACAACCAATTTCCAGTAGCCTGGAATATAGCCAGGTGAGGAAATAAGAAACATTACGACAAAATAAGGGCAATGAGAAAAAAAGGAACAAAAATAAGTAAAACAGTAGGCTGCTATATCGCTAAATACACAGTTATTGGTAGCCTACTCCGGAAAACAATAATCTCTCTCTCTCTCTCTCTCTCTCTCTCTCTCTCTCTCTCTCTCTCTCTCTCTCTCTCTCTCTCTCTCTCTCTCTCTCTCTCTCTCTCTCTCTCTCTCTCTCTCTCTCTCTCTCTCTCTCTCTCTCTCTCTCTCTCTCTCTCTCTCTCTCTCTCTCTCTCTCTCACACACACACACACACACACACACACACACACACATCATCTCCCACTTTTAAATATTGGAAAAATAGAAATATGGAAATGCTACGGGATGAGTAAAAATGTGGAAAGCTAGCCTAGCCAGGTGTGTGTGTGTGTGTGTGTGTGTGTGTGTGTGTGTGTGAGAGAGAGAGAGAGAGAGAGAGAGAGAGAGAGAGAGAGAGAGAGAGAGAGAGAGAGAGAGAGAGAATTTTCTACCGGCAATGAATTTGCACACCTAACATCACCAAAATGTGGGGTACAAACTTGGCGGAGGGACTGTTTTGGGGGCTATTATAGGTAGCGGGCTAGTGAGTGGCCTATCCGGATATTTTGTTTTCATTTATTAATGATCCACGAGACATCCTAGAGTTAAATCAAAGTATGTGTTTATCTTTGTACTCATTCATACACACACTGGTAATATTTCTGTGGGGTCTGATTCACTTATTAGAGTGAAATTCTATTGTGAAAAACAGTCACAAATTCTTGTCACTGGTAAAATTAAACTAGTAATTGAAGTTTTGCTTCCATGAAATATACACAAAAAGATAAATATGAAAGCTCACGAAGTCACAATAAACATGGAAATGCAAGCAACAGAAAGCCTATTGGCTCATTACGTGGTTGCCCGCTTTGGTGATTTAATCTGCTCGACAGCCACTTGGGGCCTGGGGAGCAGATGAAAACACCTCAACATTGAGGAGATGAAAAGCACCTCGATATTGAGGAACAGATACAAGAGCATAGAAATACAGGGAGACTGGGAGAGGACAATTGGCCTACACAGGGCAGCCCCAGAATCCCCCCTGATACTCACGGTGGGTGAGGTGTAGTTTCAGGGGCACAGGTGGAGGCTTGATCCTTGTTTTACCGGCGGTACTAGGCACGGCACAAGTAACCTGTCACCTTTCTGCACCCACACCTCACTCCACCTGTCATGCTGACATTAACTGTTGCTTTACTCTACGGTTGACTTACGCTACTTGCAATCTAGGTTGTGGGGGAGAATTATATGAATATAGGTTGAGGTCTTGCTGCAGTCTGTCTGAAAACATTTACCTCAGTATTCACTTCACTCCTGACGCAGCGAAGTGACGGTCGATTCTATATTTGAAGGAGTTGATGGTATTCGCATTTACTACTTCTGAAGGAGGATTGTTCCAGTGGCGAATGACTCGATTTGAAAAGAAACTCCTTCCGATGTCTGTGTTACATCGACTCGACTGAATGGGCAAACCGTTATTTCTAGTTCTTAGGTTGGTTTGCAGTTCAAAGAATTTGGAGTAATCGAAGTTATTGAAGTTTTTCAGATACTTGAAGACTTGAATCATACCCCCTCGCAGGCGCCTTTTCTCCAATGTAAAGAGATTGAGTCGCTTGAGTCGTTCCTCGTTTGGTTGAGCCCTTAAGGTTGGAATCATCATTGTGGCGCCTCGTTGAATCCTTACCAATAAATCAATGTCCTTTCTGTAATTAGGAGACCAGAACTGTACTGCATATTCGAAGTGCGGTCTTACCATGGAATTATACAAGGCTAGCATCACGTCTGGCGTTTTACACTCGAAGTTCCTCGCTATGAACCCGAGCATAGTATTGGCTTTGTTGTAGGTTTTTTTACAGTGATTCGTGTATTTCAGGTCACTGCTGATAGTGACTCCAAGACCCTTTTCCTCCTGCATCGCTTGCAGAGGTTTCCCATTAGTGACATGAGCTGCTTTGTGCAGTAAAACTATGCTATTTAAGGTATCTGATACCCACAAAATAACGGGCGCTTCTGCCTTGGGCTACAGACAGCTGCCAGATCGTCGTACTCAGCCGATTATATTTCTTGACCTCCTGCCCCCGAAATATCTTCTGGGCTCCAATAACGAAACTAACTTATAGTTATCGAAAAAAAAATTGATTCTAATGTCTCTTGGCAATAGTTAGGCTTCAGAAACCGGGTAATACTATGCTCTGAGTACGAGAATCTGGCAACGGTGCTATACGTATTTTCATATTATTGTTCTGTTGTTTATTCAGTGTTGCGTTCAAGAAAAAGAATACTTATAATTTTAGTTAGTTTTTGGTTATAAGGATTTTTTACGAAATAGAATTATATGTAACACTACCTCCTCTACCTTAGGAAACGTCCTGAATCCTGGACCACCTATGATGATGTTAGGTGCGCCTATAGCTTGTGTATACTTCGATAACTAGATAATGTTATACCTACTCATTACTGCTATATGTTTTAAGCATTATAAATATAAGCATTTTAACATTGGATGCCGGACGACATAAAGCACAAGTGAATATATCAGTAGGCTATCTCACAAAAGTAAACTTTAAACTAATAGCCTGCTCCTGAAAAAAAAACTTAATTAAAATTAAGACGTATTTCCGGAGTAGAGAACAAAGTACATTTACGTACCTCTCATACAGCACACAGTCGTGGGCAGAGTGGTGATGCTATAATAAACTGGTGGGATGCTGAACTAGGAGGGTAGAACGGCCAGGACACAGCTGAGGGGGGGGAGGGGGGGTTAAGGAGCGCTGCTGGGTACATTATATTACAAAAGATACGCTCAATGTTGCAACTCTTCTATTATCATAAATCTCATCATAACGTTTAGAAAGACGACCACAATATTGTTCTTACCTTGGTCAGTTGTTTCTTGATGAAACCCAAAGCATTTCGTCATTCCACTCGTGTGTCGTCGTGCACTTCCTCCTCCTTCACTTGATCTGTCATATATATATATATATATATATATATATATATATATATATATATATATATATATATATATATATATATATATATATATATATATATATATATATATATATATATATATATATATATATATATATATATATATATATATATATATATATATATATATATATATATATATATATATATATATATATATATATATATATATATATATATATATATATATATATATATATATATATATATATATATATATATATATATATATATATATATATATATATATATATATATATATATATATATATATATATATATATATATATATATATATATATATATATATATATATATATATATATATATATATATATATATATATATATTATTACTGCAACCAGACTATCTCTGTTGCTAACTACTGAATTATCAATTATTGTACCTGTTGCTCCCTGAGCTAGCTTCGGCTAAGGCTTTAGGCTTATCAAATAGCCTTGGGCTATTTCAGAGGCATTGTCGAAACCTCCACAAAGTGTGAGAGTTAGTCTCATCTCAAAGGCCAAAGTGTACTCATCTCCTGAGGGTTCGGCTAGCAGCAACAACAACTCTCACGTCATCAGCCGAGTCAGTGAGTCAGTAACCACTTACAAAGTGACCAGTGAACTATAGGAGGTGAACAATACTATTTTTCTCATATCTCATCATTTCTGTGTCCATCTTATCTTTTCATTCATCCATTCATCAGTGATTATCATCCATTTATTCATTGGTGGTGGTTATTATTATCTATTATTATTGTGTGTCATTGTGTGGGTTTCTTGTGTTTTCTTTTTCTCATTGTGTGTCATTTTGTCTTTGGTTTAATCTTCATTTTGGTATATTATCTTGTTATTTTCCATACTCGTATTGAACTATTTTGTGCTTAATGACCTTCACACCATTCACTTGATTTAAACGACCATAAGGTCTTAAGAGCAAGTAACGTAATTACTCTCACTTGCTACAGGTGTTGTTAATATTGTTGTTTCTTACTTATACATTAAGTTTATGTTAAGGACTATCCTCGTATTTTCATCACCTCATTTAATGTTCGGGTAACCAGTTTCTTAAATTATCACCCTAGACAAAACTACTAGTGTCGCTCGTAACACTCTCTTTCTCTTCTCTTCCCTTCATCTTCCAATTGTTCATTGTTCTCTAGACTTCAATTTCTCTCTCTCTCTCTCTCTCTCTATCTCTCTCTCTCTCTCTCTCTCTCTCTCTCTCTCTCTCTCTCTCTCTCTCTCTCTCTCTCTCTCTCTCTCTCTCTCTCTCTCTCTCTCTCTCTCTCTCTCTCTCTCTCTCTCTCTCTCTCTCTCTCTCTCTCTCTCTCTCTCTCTCTCTCTCTCTCATTCACACCCGACCTCTGCTGAGAGAAGGTCGTGACCTAACCCCGCTGCGCCCCACAACATCGCTTGCCCTGTGTTTTCGTCGTGCTCTTGGGCGTTTGTGTGTTCTCGCTTGTGGTCCTTGTGTGTTGCCTGTGATTTCCCGACACGTGTTTGGTGTGTGTTCGCTTGTTGTTTCTGCCTGTGGTTGCCTCTGTGATTTGTGTTTCCGGTGTTTTTGCGTGTGATCTGGCTGTCTCCGGGTGTTCTGCGTGGGTTTCAGAGTGATTCAAGTGTGTTGTGTTTCCGGTGTTTTTGCGTGTGATCTGGCTGTTTCCGGGTGTTCTGCGTGGGTTTCAGAGTGATTCAAGTGTGTTGTGTTTCCGGTGTTTTTGCGTGTGATCTGGCTGTTTTCCGGGTGTTCTGCGTGGGTTTCAGAGTGATTCAAGTGCGTTGTGTTTCCGGTGTTTTTGCGTGTGATCTGGCTGTTTCCGGGTGTTCTGCGTGGGTTTCAGAGTGATTCAAGTGTGCTGTGTTTCCGGTGTTTTTGCGTGTGATCTGGCTGTTTCCGGGTGTTCTGCGTGGGTTTCAGAGTGATTCAAGTGTGTTGTGTTTCCGGTGTTTTTGCGTGTGATTTGGCTGCTTCTAAGTGTACTGCGTGGGTTTCAGAGCGTTTTGAGTGTGCTGTTTTGTTTCCGGTGTTTCTGCGTGTGATTTGGCTGTTTTCGAGTGTTCTGCGTTTCGAGTGTGTTGTGTTTCCAGTGCTTTTACGTGTGATTTGGATGTTTATAGTGCACTGCGTGGGTTTCAGAGTGTTTTGAGTGTGCTGTTGTACTTCCGGTGTTTTTGCGAGTGACTTGAGGGTGTTTAGTCGTGCTTGTGCTTGGGTTTCTGAGTGTTTCGTGAGTCCCGAGTGTGACTTTGTGTTCCGGAGTGTCTCACGCGTGATTTGGGTGTGTCGACAACCCACCCTTTGAATTCCCTGAGGATTCAATCTGCTCCTCCTCATTACACCCTCTTTAAATCCCCTAGAGGATTAACACTTCCTACACCCCTTTCCCTCACCTCACCTAAGCCCCCCCCCACCCTCGCTCACCTCACATCCCTTTTGCTCCTCCTCATCCCCTACTCCTCCCTCACCTCCACATATTTCTAAGCCCTCCCCCCCTCACTCACCTTACCTCACATCCTATTTACCCATCCCTTCACCCACCTTACCTCGCCTCTTTCTTAACCTTTCTTGTTCTCACACACCTCACTCACCTCTCATCCCTTCCTACTCCTCCTCTCTCCCACTTACCTCCTTTCCCAAACTCCCTCTCACTCATCTCACCTATTTCCTAACCCTCCTTGATCTCACACACCTCACTCACCGCCTCCCTTTCCCCCTCTTTACTCACCTCACATCCCTTCCTACTCCTCCTCTCTCCCACCTCACCTATTTCCTAACCCTAACTTGATCTCACACACCTCACTCACCGCCTCTCTTTCCCCCTCTTTACTCACCTCACATCTCTTCCTACTCCTCCTCTCTCCCACCTCACCTATTTCCTAACCCTCCTTGATCTCACACACCTCACTCACCGCCTCCCTAACCCCCTCTTTACTCACCTCACATCCCTTCCTACTCCTCCTCTCTCCCACCTCACCTATTTCCTAACCCTCCTTGATCTCACACACCTCTCTTTCCCCCTCTTTACTCACCTCACATCCCTTCCTACTCTCTCTCACTTTTCCTCCATTACTAAACTACCTCTCACACACCTCACCCCCTTTCCTAATCCCCTTCACTCTGTGTTTTTATCTCTTTCATTTCAGCTAAGATGGCGCCTAAGAAGTGCAGTACTTGTAACGGTAGCTTCTCAGCTCACTTTTTTACAGGGCGTTCTGCTGTCTGTCGACTGTGTCTGTCCAGGCAGCATCTCGAGACAAGACTGCAGGAGCAGGAAGAGAAGATGGAAGAAGGCCAGAATAAAATAATAGAGCTTTCTCACCAGGCAGCATCTCGAGACCAGACTGCAGGAGCAAGAAGAGAAGATGGAAGCAGGTCAGAATAAAATAATAGAGCTTTCTCGCACTGTTGCCTCCTTGCAGGAATTCATCCAGGCTAACGTTGCTGTGGTGCCAAACCCTTCTCCAACCGCCCCCTTGCCCTCAGCGGTACCGTCGACACCAGCGGACAACACCACGCAACGGGAGGATGCTAGTGGCACCGCCCATGATGGCTTCACCGTCGTGAATGGAGGAGCCAAACCAGCCAGACAAGCGATTTATCCTGTTCATTGCTTCAACAGGTTTGCCATTCTGGAGGAGGAGGACGAGCAGGAGAGCACCTTCCTGGTGGGTGACTCCATGATTCGCCAGCAGGTCGTTGAGTTCTGCGGCAGAGTTCCTCGTCGAAGACGGAACTATTGCTATCCTGGTGCTGGGATCGACGACATAACTGCTGCTCTTGAGGAGATCTCCCCAGGCTACTAATGATTCACTGTTTGTTATTCACACAGGTACGAACGACATCACCACGACCCGGTCTGAGGAACTCCTGGAGAAGTACCGTAGGCTCATCCAGCAGTATAAGACTAAATCCCTGAACATTTTGATTTCAGGAGTTCTACCACGGACTTGGGCGGAGAGCGACTTTTCAGTAAGGCCTTCAGCCTAAACAACCGCTTACAGACTCTTTGCAGGGAGCTTGACGTGGAGTTCCTCAACACATGGGACAATTTCTATGGACAAAATGAGCTCTTTCACAGGGACGGATTGCACCTTTCTCCCATCGGGGCAGCCAGACTCGGAAGGCTCCTCAACGAAGCAGTGCGTGTCATCCGAACAAAAAACGAGTCACGGCCACGTCCCTCCACCCCACCCGTGTAAATAGACGCCGTGCATCGCAACAAACCCGTAACCGTGATCCCGCAAGTACCACCACCTCTATTACTAAGCATCTAGATAACTTAAAAATCCTTAGTTTCAATGCGCGTAGCCTAAGAAACAAATTTGATGAACTGAGATGTCTTGCTTTAACAGAAAATTTTGACATAATTGCTATAACCGAAACATTTATCGACACCACAGATATTAATTTAAGTTCCGAATACAACATAGATGGCTACAGACTCTTCAACAAAGATCGTGTAAACCGTAGAGGCGGTGGCGTCGCCCTTTATGTCAAAAGCTATTTGCAACCCCCTGACAAAACACCGGGAAACAGTAACGTTGAACATTTGTGCGTGCGAGTAAACATTGCAAAAGTCAACTTAAATATATCTGTCACCTACAGACCTCCCGGGCAATCACTCGATGACGACCTTGAAATGTACAGCGTCTTAAGGCAGTCACTTAATAACAGCGACTCACTGATATTAGGAGACTTTAACCTCCCCCATATCGACTGGGCGACACTGTCAGGTACAGAAGGCGAGTCACATAGAATGATCGAATTTCTAGAAGAAAATTATTTAAGCCAAATGGTTTCTGAGCCAACTCGACAAAATAATATACTCGACCTTGTTATAACGACCCAAGATAACCTAATCAGTAGTGTCACGGTAGGAGAACACCTCGGCTCTTGCGATCATAAATTAGTGCGCGTCGACATTAAAGATCAATCATCAGTGACTGAAAATAAAGTAAAGGTGCCCAATTTCAAAAGAGCTAACTTCGTAGAAATCCGACAAAAACTAACAGAAATACAACTATCAGATGACGGCAACGTAGAGGAAGCCTGGCTAAGCCTTAAAAATCACTTACTCACTCAGCAGAACACATTCGTCCCCTTGTGCGAGAAGCGAATTAACACTAATAAAAGCCCACCGTGGTTTAATAGCGAAATTAAACAATCAGTCAATGAGAGAAAATTGTTTTACAGGTTAAAGAAAGAACAAAGCACGCCCGAAAACATTAGACTTTATAATGATGCCAGGCGACGAGTAAAAAGACTAGTAGGTCAGGCAAAGCGTAGATACGAAGAAAATATTGCAGCCAACTGTAAAAATAATCCGAAATCTTTCTTCAGTTACATAAACAACAGAAAGGCGATCAAAAGTGGTATTGGACCTTTAACAAACAGCGACGGTGAACTAGTGACTGACAGCCAACACATTGCAAACCTCTTAAACAATTACTTTTCCTCGGTGTTTAATACTAACAGTCTTCCTCTCGCTACCACCAACACCAGTACTATTGTAAATCTCGAGCATGCATTGCCTAATTTTGAAATAACAACCGATGAAGTCCTTAAAGCTCTCCATTCACTTAAAACAAATAAAAGTCCTGGACCTGACAAAGTATATCCAACTCTGCTGAAAGAAACAAAGAGCGAAATACTCTCCTCCCTCACAACCGTATTCAATATGTCCTTGCGACAAGGCATCGTCCCTTCAGATTGGAAAAAGGCTAACGTGACACCGATTTTCAAGAAAGGAGACAAAAAAGTACCAGGTAATTACAGGCCCATTAGTCTAACTTCAGTTGTAGGTAAGCTACTTGAGGGCATAATTAGAGACAAAATTGTGAATTACCTTGAAAGCCACTCATTGATTGGGGACTCACAACATGGCTTCCGAAACAAAAGATCCTGCCTATCAAACCTATTAACCTTATATAACGACCTCTTCACTGTTTATGACGTAACCAAATCACTGGACGTAGTCTATCTTGATTTCCAGAAAGCGTTTGATAAAGTCCCGCATCATAAATTACTTTACAAATTAAAGCAAATAGGTTTTGACGGTCAAGTAAACCAATGGATCGCGAATTGGTTGAGCAACAGACAACAAAGAGTAGTGATTGACGGATTTAACTCAGAGTGGGCGCCTGTCACTAGTGGCGTCCCTCAGGGCTCGGTCCTTGGCCCAGTGCTCTTCATTATTTACATCAACGACGTGGATGTTGGACTCAATAACCGCATTAGTAAATTTGCAGACGACACAAAGATTGGCAACTCGGTTCTCACTAACGAAGACAGGCAAAGCCTTCAAGAGGATTTGCACAAAATTTCAGCTTGGTCGGATAGATGGGAGATGCCCTTTAACGTAGACAAGTGCCAGGTCCTTCAAGTTGGAACGAGGAATAAGAAGTTCGAATACGAAATGCGCGGCGTTAAACTCAAAAGCGTTCAATGCGTCAAAGACTTGGGGGTCAAAATCGCGTCAAACCTCAAATTCTCACAGCAATGCATCGATGCAGCAAATAAAGCGAACAGAATGTTGGGCTTCATTAAAAGAAACTTTGTATTCAAGAATAAAGATGTAATACTCCCGCTCTACAACAGTTTAGTCAGACCCCACTTGGAATATGCGGTACAGCTTGGTCTCCCCACCATGCAAAGGATATTGCTAAATTAGAAGGTGTTCAGCGTCGGGCAACGAAAATGATCCCTTCCTTGCGCAACAAATCCTACGAAGAAAGGCTTTCTACCCTTAACATGTTCTCTCTTGAGAAACGTCGCCTCCGAGGAAAACTGATCGAATGTTTTAAAATACTTAATGGTTTCACGAATGTAGACAGATCAACATTGTTTATGATCGATGACACTTTGCGCACGAGGAACAATGGCGTAAAACTCAGATGTAGACAAGTAAATTCAGACTGCACCAAATTTTTCTTCACCAACGTTGTAGTGCGAGAATGGAATAAGCTTCCACCGTCAGTGGTCCAGTGTAACACGATTGACTCCTTCAAAAATAAGCTCGACCGTCACGTCCTTCAACTTAATATCAACTAGAGTAGAAATGCAACGTTTTGGAGTCTTCTGATTAATGTAAAATCACTTAGGTTTAAGGACAGACCACCAAGTCTGGACCATGGGGTCTGTGTGGTCTGATTTTCTATGTAAATCTATCTATGTAAATCTCTCTCTCTCTCTCTCTCTCTCTCTCTCTCTCTCTCTCTCTCTCTCTCTCTCTCTCTCTCTCTCTCTCTCTCTCTCTCTCTCTCTCTCTCTCTCTCTCTCTCTCTCTCTCTCTCTCTCTCTCTCTCTCTCTCTCTCTCTCTCTCTCTCTCTCTCTCTCTCTCTCTCTCTCTCTCTCTCTCTCTCTCTCTCTCTCTCTCTCTCTCTCTCTCTCTCTCTCTCTCTCTCTCTCTCTCTCTCTCTCTCTCTCTCTCTCTCTCTCTCTCTCTCTCTCTCTCTCTCTCTCTCTCTCTCTCTCTCTCTCTCTCTCTCTCTCTCTCTCTCTCTCTCTCTCTCTCTCTCTCTCTCTCCCCCTTTCCATTTTTTGTATGTCCGTAAGTGTTCTGTTCTCGCCAATATTCCTTCTCTCTAAGTATAATCGGTTTTGTCTTTTATTATTTTCACCATTTTTCCTTTCTCTATCTTTTTTCATTTTTTTGCTTCCTCTTTCTGCTGATAAACTGTTCTATATTTCACTCATATTAACCTTTTTTTTATTTTAATACTCCATCGTTTTTTTCATTTCAGTTTTTGGTGTTTTTTCCGAGTTCCATTTTTTTATTATACTGTTAAGCTTTTCTACTTTTCACTCTAATTTCCTTTTTTCTATTTCTCTATCTGTTTTTCCCTTCAAAAGCGTAGTTTGTGTTGTTGTTTTTATTCTTGATCAACGGATAATTATTTCCATTTTTTCATTCTACTAAAAGCCTCTTCTAGGTTTTACTAATTTATCTTTTTTTTTATATCCCTCTATCTCTTTTCCCTTCCAGTTTCGTATTTTTTGTTGTTTTGTTTATTTTGTTTTTCGATCCACGGCTAATTACATCCATTTTTTTTCATTCAACTAAAAAGCTTCTTCGGTTTTTTACTCATATATACCTTTTTTTCTTCTATCCCTCTCTCACTTTTTTCTTCAGATGCAAAGGTGTTGTTTTATTTCTAATTATTTCCTTTTTTTCATTCTACAAAAAGCCTCTTCGATCTTTTATTCATATTTATCTTTTTTCTTCTAGCCCACTATCACTTTTTTTCCTTCAGATGCGCAGTTGTTATTTTGTTCCTATTTTGTTACTCGATCAAAAGGTTATCATTCCTATATTTTCATTTCACTAAAAGCCTCTTCGATTTTTTACTAACTTATCTTCTATCCCTCTATCTCTTTCCCTTCCAGATGCACAGTTTTTTGTTGTTGTTTTGTTCCTATTTTGTTACTCGATCAACGGATAATTATTTCTTTTTTTTTCACTCTACTAAAAGCCTCTTCGATTTTTTACTCATATTTACCATTTTTTCTTCAATCCCACTATCACTTTTTTTTCAGATGCGCAGTTGTTTTATTCCTAATTATTTCCATTTTTTCCGCTGTACTAAAAGCCTCTTCGATATTTTTACTCATATTTACCTATTTATCTTTTATCTCACTATCACTTTTTTTTCTTCAGATGCGCAGTTTTTTGTTGTCGTTTTGTTGCTATTTCGTTACTATCTCTGTGCGTAACGAATTCGTCCCTTTCTCTTTCTACTACGTAATAACCGGTTCTACCTTTCACTAATATAACTTTTCTTCTCTATGTCATTCTTTTTCCTTTGGTCCCCACGTTTTAGTTTACTTATAGTTTACCAATTGTGTTATTCTTTGTATAATTGATTTCATTGTTCACTACTTTTTCCTTTTATTTCTATATGGATATCTTATATCTTCTGCGCAGTTTGTATTTTGCCGATTCTGTTACTTTACGGATAATCGGTTTCACTTTTCACTAATATATCTTTCTACCTATCTTTCTTTTCACTAACTTAACTTTTTTATATACATCTTTCTTTTCCTTTAGATGATCAGGTTTTATTTTGCCATTTGTGTCACTCTAAGTTACATCGGTTCTGTTTTTTTCACTACTTTAACCTTTCTTACATAGCCTCCCTCTGTATCTTCTAAGCAGGATGCATATTGCTTATTATGTTACTCTACGGATTCTCGGGTCCACGTTTCACTAATCTAACCTTTTCATCATTTCTTTTCCTTTTGATGCGCAGGTTGTATTTTGACGATTCTGTTTACTCTACGGGTTCTACTTTTCAGAAACTTAACTTTTTCTATCTCTTTTCTATCTCTTCTACCTCTATTTTTTTTTTTTTTTACATCTAAATGCACAGGTTGTATTTTGCCATTTATGTTACTTTGGATATTCGGTTAGACTTCTCACTAATCTTACTTTATTTTCTGTAATTTTATATTATTTTCTTGTAATAATCGGTTCCATTTTCCACTAATCTAACCTTTTTCCTATATCGATCTTCTATATCTTCTGCGCAGGTTGTATTTTGCCGATTTTATTTACTCTACGAATAGTCGGTTCCAGTTTTCTCTAATATAGCTTTCTACCTGTCTTTCTTTTCACTAATTAACCTTTCCTTACATATCTTTCATTTCCATTGGGTGATCAGGTTTTATTTTGCCACATATGTCTCTCTCTCTCTCTCTCTCTCTCTCTCTCTCTCTCTCTCTCTCTCTCTCTCTCTCTCTCTCTCTCTCTCTCTCTCTCTCTCTCTCTCTCTCTCTCTCTCTCTCTCTCTCTCTCTCTCTCTCTCTCTCTCTCTCTCTCTCTCTCTCTCTCTCTCTCTCTCTCTCTCTCTCTCTCTCTCCTCAGATTCGCCGTTCACACCACTCTCGGCTACAAACCAGTCATGCTTCTTGAGGACAGCGACTTCCCGACCACAACTACCATCGCCTCCCACCTCCTTACCACCACGATCCCCACTACGACAACCACCACTACCACCACCACTACCACTAGCATTTCTGCGACTCTGGACATCATCACGGACACACACAACAGCAGTGAGGAGAGTAACGCTACGATGAGGATGACGGAAGAGAGTAGTTCTATAATGGATGATGAGGATGATGCAGCCGTGACCAGCGCCCCACGTCACGAACCCCCGCCAGTCTACGCCTCAGTGAGTTACGTGGACGTGGAGACAGCGGCCACGACAGATATCCACCCACAGACAACACCAGAGGGACACAGCACCACCCCGACGGCTGTAGCATCCTCCCAAAGGGCACCCATGCCTTCTCCACGCCAACCCACGCCTACAACGACTCCCACGAACGCCCCCAAGCCCACCACGCTGCCATACTAGATCATACATCATCAAGATTTTTTTTACGTCGTTGCCTGTTGCGCCGGTAGGCATCTTCCTGGTGGGGCCTGATGGTCGGCCCAAGGCTTCTTCCAGGTGGGGCCTGATGGTCGGCCCAGCCCGTTCTGGCGCAGGCGAGTGTTTATAGTGGCGCCATCCTCCATTGGCTCATGCTGCCCCCCGGAACTCGTTCTTGATTTGCTTGGACGGCTTCCTCTAGAGTCCGGGTCGATGGGTAGTCTTCAGGACAGCATGTGGGTAGTTTTAAGCCACTCGGCGGTGACTAAAAAATCCGAGTGGTAGCGGGGGGATTCGAACCCGCGTCGTCCATCACGTGGTGAATGCCCAGTACGCTACCAGTTCGGCCACCGCCTACCCTGCCGCCCTTTGACCACCATGCCACCGTGCACCCCCCAGCGGCCCCACGGAGCAGCGCAAAGCCTCGCCTGAGGGTGGCACTGCACGGTGAGACGGGCCGGGAGAAGACGGCGCTCAAGGCACACAAGCCACGCAGAAAATTTCGTAATAAAGTCACAGAGAAGAAGCACCACGCATCAATACCCTCCGCGCGGCCCTCCAGCATCCTGGAGCACACCAAGGACTTCTGGGTGTTCCGCAGCGCTGGCAACCATGGCCTGAGTCCCGGCCAGCCGCTGCCTCTCGGTCGTCTCAGCCGCGGCCACGTCAACGACTGGGCGGTGGTGGGCGCGGGCGTGGTGGCCTCTTCAGTGGGCGTGGCCTTGCTGGTGTGTGGGTCTCTCCTTGCCCGAGGGCGTAGCAAAGCCAGGCCCATGTGGGAGGCGTCCTCGTACTGGCGTGAGGGAGCGGACGTGGACGTGGTGATGGTGGTGGGCGGCAGCAGCGAGGAGGACGAGGGGACGCTCACGGAGTCCGAGGGGACCGTGGGCGTGGTGACGGAGACCCACCGCGGCCTCAACAACCGCCTCTACCTCCTGCTGCAGAGGGACACGGCCACCGGTATCACCCCAGACACGCTGCCAGACCCCCGCTCACCCTCCCCGGCTGACACCACCACGTCCCCCGCCTGGCACTGACCCCCCGGCCGCCCCTCGCCGCCCCGCCCGTCCCACGCCCTTAAGGAGAGGAAGGGAGTCAGTTTCCTGCCTCGGCTCCTCCCTCGCCGCTAACTGGCATTAAGGATTCCGCTCGCCTCGACACAGGACTGTACTTGGGGAGCCTGCCGCGCCGACCCTCACCTGGAACTATTTCTCTCTCCCCTCTCCTTCCCCTCTCCTTCTCTCTCCCTGTCCGCCGCGGGGTGCCACACGGACGCAGCAACAAGGCAGCAGCATCACCGTGCGTGTGTGTGTGTGTGCGTGCGCCGGGACACCAGTGATTCATAGTATTAATGCGTTTATGTTTATGTTAGTCAGATGTCTTGGTGCCATTAATCGTTTTGGGGTCTCGAGGCTCAAAGTGATGAAGACGAAGCAGCTCGGGATGAAAGATAAAACCCAACCCTAAGCCTCCCACGCCTCTCATACAGTAAAAGGGACTCCATAAGCTCATCCAAGACGCTAAACATAGGCCTTGTACAGAGCCTTGCCCATGTGTTAGAGGGAAGAAAGAGCAGTAAGAAATATAGAAAGAAAGATAAAACCCAATCCTAAGCCTCCCACGCCTCTCATACAGTAAAAGGGACACCGTAAGCTCACGTAAGACTCCTGTAAAGGTAAAACAGTAGATATAAACCATTCCGAGAGCCCTGTCGATGTGTTAGGGAAGAAAGAGAAAAAAAGAAAGAAAGAGAAACCCAAATGCTACGCCTCCAACGATCCCCATGACACTAAATGAGACTCCGTAAGCTCATCTAAGAATCTAGTAAACATAAGCCTTGCCGAGAGCCTTGCCCATGTTGGTCTCTGCCCCGCCCTCTCTCGCTGGCGATGGTCCGTCTCTCCGAGGTGTTGCCGGGTCAAGGCCGCGAGAGAATAAGACAGTGCGTGGCCGTTAGCGGTGTTAATGAAGAGTGACGTGAGGGAACTAGGGTGTGGGTATGTGGGTGTGTGCCTACGTAGCTAGCTGGTCCTGTTAGGCCTGGTCGCTGCTAGGGATGTGATGGAGTGGGGAAAAGAGCAAAGAGTGAGAAATTATGAAAGAATGAGAAAGGAAGAGTAAAGAATAAAAAATAAGGGAAAATAAGAAAGAGTAAAGAGAAAAAAAAAAAACAGGAAAAGTGTAAGGAGTTAGACAAGTAAGAAGGAATTAGACTGAAAAGTATAGAGTGGGGAAAAGAGTAAAGAGTGAGAAAGTATGAAAGAATGAGAAAGGAAGAGTAAAGAATAAGAAATAAGGAAAAATAAGAAAGAGTAAGGAGTAAGAATAGGAAATGAGGAAAAATATGAAAGAGTAAAGAGTAAAACAAAAATATAATAAGTGTGATGGAGTGGGGATAAGATTAAAGAGTGAGAAATTATGAGAGAATGAGAAAGGAGGAGTAAAGAATAAGAAATAAGGAAAAATAGGAAGGAGCAAAGAGTAAAACAAAACTAAGAAAAGTGTAAGGAGTTAGACAAGTAAGAAAGAATTAGACCAAAAAGTATAGAGTGAACGAGGAGGATTATGCCCCTGTGCCAATTTGTACGCAGCAAGGAATGTGTGTAAAATTAGGGTGAGCATTACTTGTGCCAATTTGTACGCGGTAAGGAAAGTATTAATAGGATGGTCAGTATTATGTGTGCCAATTTGTACGCGATGAGAAGGGTATAGGATCAGTATTACGAGTGCCAATTTGTACGGTAAGAATGGTGCAGAAAGAGGGTCAGCATAACTTGTACCAATATGTACGCAGTATATAAATATAATGTATGTTTAACAAGGGTGAGGATAACGTGTGCCAATTTGTACGCGATAAGGAAGGTATAGGATCAGTATTGTGTGCGCCAATTTGTACGCGATAGAAAGAAATCGAAAACGAGGGCGATGTCTACCCCGAATGAAACTCTCTAGCAGAACACAAGGAGGCAATTTACCTGTCAATTTACCTGCAGTGCTAAGTGTCAGGTGAAGCCAACAGGTGTGAGATGCTCGATATGAGATAGCCGCCGCCAAGCAGTTCTATGTACGGCAGGAGGAATAGAGGTGACACTCCTGAGGCTGCTGGGAAACTAAACCGACGAGACCTCTGCAAGCACGTGAGACAGAGCTGAGAGGAACGCTGAAACAAGTGGAAGGGAAAAAGATAAGGGACGAAGAACAATGAAACAAATTAAGGCGAGGAATAGAGGTGACACTCCTAAGGCTGCAGGAAAACTTAACCGAAGAAATCTCCACAAGCACGTGAGACAGCTAAGAGGAACGGTGAAACAAGTGGAAGGGAGGTTTCTGTAAGAGGAAAGATAAAGGACGAAGAACAATGAAACAAAATGAAACCTAAACCCGAGGCCTCAGGAGAGATAAGATACGAGGAACAGTGAAAGAAATGCAAGTGAGGTTTCTATAAGAGAAAGAAAACCTAAAACCAAGGCCTCACGAAGCTAGCCAAACACCAAAACGAAGAGAGCTCTCTACAACAGGACTAAAAACCAGAAAGCCAAGGCCTCACGAAGCAACGAGGAACAGCATAACGAAGTGAGCTCTCTATAACAGGACTAAAAAACAGAAAATCAAGGCCCCACGAAGCTACGAGGAACAGCATAACGAAATAAGTTCTCTATAACAGGAATAAAAAACAGAAAACCAAGGCCTCACGAAGCTACGAGGGACAGCATAACGAAGTGAGCTCTCTATAACAGGAATAAAAACCAAACACCAAGGGCTGACGAGGCTAGACAAACAGCATAACGAGGTGAGCTCTCTATAACAGGAATAAAAACCAAACACCAAGGGCTGACGAGGCTAGACAAACAGCATAACGAAGTGAGCTCTCTATAACAGAAATAAAAACCAAACACCAAGGGCTGACGAGGCTAGACAAACAGCATAATGAAGTGAGCTCTCTACAGTAGGACTAAAAACAAGAAAACCAAGGCCTCACGGAGCTACAAGGAACAGTGAAGCCGAAAGAAGTGAAGTTTTTACATACAAGGAGAAGAAAAACTAATACCGAGTCCTCTGAAAGTAAAGAAAAACAAGAGAAGCGATATGTCTTATGTGAAGCGAAGTGTGCTGTTTATACGAGAGGAAGAAAAACTAGAAAAAAACTACAACCCGAGGCCTCTGTAAGCTATAAACAAAAGAATCGCTATCTCTTCCTAGTAAAATATAGATTCTAAAGACAAAGAAAGTAAAGAGAAACAAAAGAAACAATGCGTATCTTCTTTATATAAACTATAAAGACCTTTGTACAGCCTAACCCATAGATAACTCTTTGTAGACAGAACAGGCAGTAACCAACCCGGATCTTTGTACTGTAAGATATCGTATTATACAGTATAGTAGGAACCTTTGTACAGCAGGTGATAACAGTAGGTAGGCAGACCTTTATAAGCGGCAGAGAGGAAATGAAGAGATGTTACAGAGGAATATATAAACGTTTGAAGGCTTTGTATAGAGGATAATGATGATTTTTAATGGAACAAAATAGAAGAAGCATTTAAGAAGCATATACGAAGCATTTGTAGGGGAATTTTAGGACAACAAACAGAAGGAAAATAGAAAGATGACTGGAGTATATAAACGACAGAAGTCTTTGTATAGAGGATAATGATGACTTTTAATGGACCAAAGAATGGATAAGCGTATAACAAATATGTGTAATGGAATATTTGGACGAAAAACAAAAGGAATTTTTGTTTTACAACAAAGGAGACAGCTCAGGGGCACAAAAAAAAGAAAACAATAAAAAAAGCCCGCTACTCGCTGCTCCCAAAAAAGAATCAAAAGAGGTGGCCGAAAGAAAGGTCAATTTCGGAAGGAGAGGTGTCCCGATACCCTCCTTTTGAAAGAGTTCAAGTCGTAGGCAGGAGGAAATACAGGTGAAGGAAGATTGTTCCAGAGTTTACCAGCGTGAGGGATGAAAGAGTGAAGATGCTGGTTTCTCTTGCATAAGGGGTTTGAACAGTATAGGGATAAGCATGAGTAGAAAGTCGTGTGCAGCGGGGCCGCGGGAGGGGGGGATGCATGCAGTTAGCAAGTTCAGAAGAGCAGTCAGCGTGGAAATATCGACAGAAAATAGAAAGAGAGGCAACATCGCGGCGGAATTTAAGAGGTAGAAGACTATCAGTAGGAGGAGGAGAGCTGATGAGACGAAGAGCCTTAGACTCCACTCTGTAAAGATGTAAGTGTAATATATAAACGATGGAAGTCTTTGTATAGAGGACATGACGATTTTTAGTGGAACCAAATGTAGGATAAGCGTTCAAGAAGCATTTGTAGGGGAATATTTAGACGAGAAACTAAAGGAAAATAAAAAAAAGAAAGGTGGAATATATAAACGATGGAAGGCATTGTATAGAGAATATGAAGATTTTATATGGAACAATATATAGGATAGGAATTTAAGAAGCATGTGTAAGGGAATATTTAGACGAGAAACAAAAGGAAAAAAAAAGAAAGGTGGAATATATAAACGATGGAAGTCTTTGTATAGAGAATATTAAGAATTTATATGGAACAAAATACAGAATAGGAATTTAAGAAGTATTTGTAGGGGAAATGATAGGACGAGAAATAGAAGAAAAATAAGAAGATAAATGAAATATATAAACGATGGAATGCTTTGTACAGAGAATATGCAGATTTTTAATGGAACAAAATATAGGATAAGGATATAGGAAGCATTTGTAAGGGAATTTTGTGTCGATAAACAAAAGTAAAATAAAAAGATGACTGGAATATTTAAACGATGGACATCTTTGTATAGAGAATATGAAGATTTTATATGGAACAGAATAAAGGACAGGAATTGAAGAACTATTTTTAGGGGAGTGATGGGACGAACAGATGGATAATATAAATGGATAAAACGAGAATGGAGGTATAATACAAGCTCAGACAGAATGAAAACTTAAAGAATGCGATAAGAAATAGATAATACGACAAATTGAAGAAAAAAAATATAGAAAGATAAAATATATAATAGAAAGAATCGAAAAAAACGGGGGTAAATTTAGAGGTGATACATACACACACGAAAATAAAAGTATAACAAAAGCTCAAACGGAATGAAAACTTGAGGAACACGATAAGAAATAGATAATACGGTATTGATAGCTTATGCAGACTAAAATAAGTTGTAAAAGCTAGGATAGGTAAACGGGAGGCCTTTGAAGGGAGGAAAAATAAAGAAACTGACGAAATATTTTTATCATTGGAGAAAATAAGGAAAAAGAGGGTGAGGAGGCGTCTCTAAAGAGAAAAAAAAACTAAGGGCCATATTCTGAAACATTTCGGGGCTCGCCCACCCTGCCACACCTGATAGGGGATTCATAGAGGTTGTTGTGGGTTCTTCCATGAGTAGTTTTAAGAGCCTATTGATAGTTTGACAAGGCTTCTGCACCATGAAAGTGAAAAAGCACTCCTGAGAACCTAATCTCCTCTACGGACTTTGGAAATCGTTGCTGTGGGGCCGATAGCGTCTGGGAATACGAGCCTAACTCCCCTTTCA
>NC_066509.1:35854045-35866545 GCF_024679095.1 Eriocheir sinensis | reverse complement strand
GCTCTTCCTTGGTCCAGCTGTGAACTCCATTCGTTGGATAGTAGTAGGTGAAGATCGGCTGCTGACCGGTTTTTCCTTAAGCCGAACTGCCTGGCACTCAACAGACAGTGCCTATCCAGGTGTCTAGTGATCGGCTCAGCCACTATTCCCTCCAACACTTTTGCCACTGCTGATAGGAGGGACACCGGCCCGTAGTTCCTCACGTCCGTTCGGTAGTTCTTCTTGTGCACAGGAACAGCATGGCTAGTCTTCCACTTCTGCGGCCAGGTGGAGGTATGTAGGCAGTGGTTGAATATCTTGGAGAGGGGAAGAGCGAGTTCCTTGGCACACTGACGCAGGAGGCGGGGGCTGATATTGTCCGGGCCAACAGCCTTATCTGCGTCTAAGGCCTTCAGTGCCAGATACACCTCCTCCTCCGTTGTTGAGAGGCTTGTCAGCTTTTCTTTTGTAACTGAAGGGAGAGTCGGTGGCTCTTTTTCTGGGTGAGGGACGGTCATTTTGGCAGCAAAAGTCTTGGCAAACAACTCTACTTTTTCTTTATTATTCAGTGCCATGGTGCCATCCTCTCTCTCTCTCTCTCTCTCTCTCTCTCTCTCTCTCTCTCTCTCTCTCTCTCTCTCTCTCTCTCTCTCTCTCTCTCTCTCTCTCTCTCTCTCTCTCTCTCTCGCTCTCTCTCTCTCTCTCTCTCTCTCTCTCTCTCTCTCTCTCTCTCTCTCTCTCTCTCTCTCTCTCTCTCTCTCTCTCTCTCTCTCTCTCTCTCTCTCTCTCTCTCTCTCTCTCTCTCTCTCTCTCTGCATCACAACAAACCCGTAACCGTGATCCCGCAAGTACCACCACCTCTATTACCAAGCCTCTAGATAACTTAAAAATCCTTAGTTACAATGCGCGTAGCCTAAGAAACAAACTTGATGAACTGAGATGTCTTGCTCTAACAGAAAAGTTTGACATAATTGCTATAACCGAAACATTTATCGACACCACAAATATTGATTTAAGTTCCGAATACAGCATAGATGGCAACAGACTCTTCAACAAAGATCGTGTAAACCGTAGAGTCGGTGGCGTCGCCCTTTATGTCAAAAGCTATTTGCAACCCACTGACACAACACCGGGAAACAGTCACGTTGAGCGTTTGTGCGTGCGAATAAACATTGCAAAAGTCAATTTAAATATATCTGTCACCTACAGACCTCCCGGGCAATCACTCGATGACGACCTTGAATTGTACAGCGTCTTAAGGCAGTCACTTAATAACAACGACTCACTGATATTAGGAGACTTTAGCCTCCCCCATATCGACTGGGCGACACTGTCAGGTACAGAAGGCGAGTCACATAGAATGATCGAGTTTCTAGAAGAAAATTATCTAAGCCAAATGGTTTCTGAGCCAACTCGAGAAAATAATATACTCGACCTTGTTATAACGACCCAAGATAACCTAGTCAGTAATGTCACGGTAGGAGAACACCTTGGTTCTTGCGGTCATAAATTAGTGCGCGTCGACATTAAAGCTCAATCATCAGTGACTGAAAATAAAGTAAAGGTGCCCAATTTCAAAAGAGCTAACTTCGTACAAATCCAACAAAAACTACCAGAAATACAACTATCAGATGACGGCAGCGTCGAGGAAGCCTGGCTAAGCTTTAAAAATCACTTACTCACTCAGCAGAACACTTTCGTCCCCTTGTGCGAGAGGCAAATTAACATTAATAAAAACCCACCGTGGTTTAATAGCGAAATTAAACAATCAGTCAATGAGAGAAAATTGTTTTACAGATTAAAGAAAAACAAAGCACGCCCGAAAACATTAGACTTCATAATGATGCCAGGCGACGAGTAAAAAGACTAGTAGGTCAGGCAAAGCGTTGATATGAATAAAATATTGCAGCCAACTGTAAAAATAATCCGAAATCTTCCTTCAGTTACATAAACAACAGAAAGGCGATCAAAAGTGGTATTGGACCTTTAACAAACAGCGACGGTGCACTAGTGACTGACAGCCAACACACTGCAAACCTCCTAAACAATTACTTTTCCTCGGTGTTTAATACTAACAGTCTTCCTCTCGCTACCACCAACACCAGTACTATTGTAAATCTCGAGCATGCATTGCCTAATTTTGAAATAACAACCGATGAAGTCCTTAAAGCTCTCCATTCACTTAAAACAAATTAAAGTCCCGGACCCGACAAAGCATATCCTATACTGCCTAAAGAAACAAAGAGGGAAATACTCCCCTCACTCACTACCGTATTCAATATGTCCTTGCGACAAGGCATCGTCCATTCTGATTGGAAAAAGGCTAACGTGACACCGATTTTTATGAAAGGAGACAAAAAAATACCAGGTAACTAACGACCCATTAGTCTAACTTCAATTGTAGGTAAGCTACTCGAGAGCATAATTAGACACAAAATTGTGAGTTACCTCGAAAGCCACTCATTAATTGGGGATTCACAACATGGCTCCGTAACAAAAGATCCTGCCTGTCAAACCTACTGACCTTTTATAACGATCTCTTCCCAATTTATGACGTAACCAAATCAGTGGACGTAGTCTATCTTGATTTCCAGAAAGCGTTTGATAAAGTCCCACATCATAAATTACTTTATAAACTAAAGCAAATAGGCATTGACGGTCAAGTAAACCAATGGATCGCGAATTGGTTAAGCAACAGACAACAAAGAGTTGTGATTGACGGATTTAACTCAGAGTGGGCGCCAGTCACTAGTGGCGTCCCTCAGGGCTCGGTTCTTGGCCCAGTGCTCTTCATTATTTACATCAACGACGTGGATGTTGGACTCAATAATCGCATTAGTAAATTTGTAGACGACACAAAGATTGATAACTCGGTTCTCACTGACGATGACAGGCAAAGCCTCCAAGAGGATTTGCACAAAATTTCAGCTTGGTCGGATAAATGGGAGATGCCCTTTAACGTAGACAAGTGCCAGGTCCTTCAAGTTGGAACAAAAAATAAGAAGTTCGAATACGAAACACGCAGCGTTAAACTCACAAGCGTTCAATGCGTTAAGGACCTGGGGATTAAAATCGCGTCAAACCTCAAATTCTCACATCAATGCATCGATGCAGCAAATAAAGCGAACATAATGTTGGGCTTCATTAAAAGAAACTTTTTTATTCAAAAATAAAGATGTAATACTTCCGCTCTACAATAGTTTAGTCAGACCCCACTTGGAATATGCGGTACAGTTTTGGTCTCCCCACCATGCAAAGGACATTGCTAAACTAGAAGGTGTCCAGCGTCGAGCATCAAAAATTATCCCTTCCTTGCGCAGCAAATCCTACAAAGAAAGGCTTTCCACCCTTAACATGTTCTCTCTTGAGAAACGTCGCCTCCGAGGAAAACTGATCGAATGTTTTAAAATACTTAATGTTTTCACGAATGTAGACATAACAAAATTGTTTATGATCGATGACACTTTGCGAACGAGGAACAATGGCACAAAACTCAATTGAAGACAAGTAAATTCAGACTGCAACAAATTTTTCCTCACCAACGTTGTAGTGCGAGAATGGAATAAGCTCCCACCATCAGTGGTCCAGTGTAACACGATTGACTCCTTTAAAAACAAGCTCGACCGTCACTTCCTTGAACTTAATATTAACTAGAGTAGAAAAGCAACGTTTTGGAGCCATCTGATTAATGTAAAATCACTTAGGTTTAAGGACAGACCACCTAGTCTGGACCATGGGGTCTGTGTGGTCTGATTTTCTATGTAAATCTATGTATTTTTTTTTTCTCTCTCTCTCTCTCTCTCTCTCTCTCTCTCTCTCTCTCTCTCTCTCTCTCTCTCTCTCTCTCTCTCTCTCTCTCTCTCTCTCTCTCTCTCTCTCTCTCTCCCAGCGCCAGCTGTATCGTTCTCACGAGATGTTGCCACTTACATCCATAATCCTCTCCTACGGTATCTAATCCTCCCTCGCTCCTCACTTCCCTTCCCTTCCTCTTCATCCTTTCCTCTCCTCCTCATATCTTCCTCTCTTCCTCCTCCTCCTCTCCTCTTATCCTTACTTCATTTGTTGTTTATTATATCCTTCCTTACTTTCCTTTCCTTTCCTTTTCTCTCGTTTCAACTCTTTCCTTTCCTCTACTTTCCTTTCCTTTCCTCCTCTTATCTTCCTCTTTTCCTCTTTCTCTCCTCTTCTCCTGTCTTCATTTATTGTTTATTATATCGTTGCTTTTCTTTTATTTTTCTTTCATTTTCTTTCCTTTCTACTCTTTCCTTTCCTCTACTTTCCTTTCCTTTGCTCCTCTTATCTTCCTCTCTTTCTCTTTCTCTCCACTTCTCCTTACTTCATTTATTGTTTATTATATCGTTCATTTTCTCTCCTTTTCTTTCCTTTTCTCTCGTTTCTACTCTTTCCTTTCCTCTACTTTCCTTTCCTTTCCTCCTCTTATCTTCCTTTCTTCCTCTTTCTCTCATCTTCTCCTTACTTCATTTATTGTTTATTATATCGTTCATTTTCCCTTCTTTTCTTTCCTTTTCTCTCGTTTCTACTCTTGCCTTCCCTCTACTTTCCTTTCTTTTCCTTTCCTTCTCCTTTGTTTTCCTTTGTTTTCTTTTCCTCCTTATCTTCTTCCTCTCTTTACTGTCTTCTATGTCTTTCCTCCTTCATTTCATTTCCCCTTCCGTTTCTCCTTCTCGTCTTTCTTCCTTTTCTCTTTCTTTTTTATCATTTATTCCTCATGCCTCACTTCCCTTCCTCCTTTCCTCTCCTCTTTCTCTCATTTTCTCTTCTTCTGTTTGCATGTTTTTTTTTTATTATTTCCTTTCCTTTCCTTTTATTCTCTTCCACTACGTTTTCTCTCCTTTCCTTTCTCTTCCTTCTCTTATTTCCTTTCCTTTCCCTTCCTTTTCCTCTCCTTCACTTCGTTTTTTCTCCTTTTCTTTCTCTTCCTTCTCTTTTTTCCTTTCCTTTCCCTTCCTTTTCTTCTCTTTCATTTCGTTTCCTCTCCTTTTCTTTCTTTTCCTCCTCTTATTTCCTTTACTTTTCTTCCCTTTTCCTCTCCTTCACTTCGTTTTCTCTCCTTTTCTTTCTCTTCCTCTCCTTCACTTAGTTTTCTCTCCTTTTCTTTCTCTTCCTTCTCTTTTTTCCTTTCCTTTCCCTTCCTTTTCTTCTCTTTCATTTCGTTTCCTCTCCTTTTCTTTCTTTTCCTCCTCTTATTTCCTTTACTTTTCTTTACTTTTCCTCTCCTTCACTTCGTTTTCTCTCCTTTTATTTCTCCTCCTCCTCTTATTTCCTTTCCTTTCCTCTCCTTTTTTGTTTCGTTTTCCTTCTTTCCTTCCCTGCTTGTTCTTTCTTTTCCTACTTCTTCATTCCTTTAGTGTTCTTTCTTTCTCCTTTCCCGGCTTCCGAAACAAAAGATCCTGCCTATCAAACCTATTAACCTTTTATAACGACCTCTTCACTGTTTATGACGTAACCAAATCACTGGACGTAGTCTATCTTGATTTCCAGAAAGCGTTTGATAAAGTCCCGCATCATAAATTACTTTACAAATTAAAGCAAATAGGTATTGACGGTCAAGTAAACCAATGGATCGCGAATTGGTTGAGCAACAGACAACATAGAGTAGTGATTGACGGATTTAACTCAGAGTGGGCGCCTCTCACTAGTGGCGTCCCTCAGGGCTCGGTTCTTGGCCCAGTGCTCTTCATTATTTACATCAACGACGTGGATGTTGGACTCAATAACCGCATTAGTAAATTAGCAGACGACACAAAGATTGGTAACTCGGTTCTCACTGACGAAGACAGGCAAAGCCTCCAAGAGGATTTGCACAAAATTTCAGCTTGGTCGGATAGATGGGAGATGCCCTTTAACGTAGACAAGTGCCAGGTCCTTCAAGTTGGAACGAGGAATAAGAAGTTCGAATACGAAATGCGCGGCGTTAAACTCAAAAGCGTTCAATGCGTCAAGGACTTGGGGGTCAAAATCGCGTCAAATCTCAAATTCTCACAGCAATGCATCGATGCAGCAAATAAAGCGAACATAATGTTGGGCTTCATTAAAAGAAACTTTGTATTCAAGAATAAAGATGTAATACTCCCGCTCTACAACAGTTTAGTCAGACCCCACTTGGAATATGCGGTACAGTTTTGGTCTCCCCACCATGCAAAGGATATTGCTAAATTAGAAGGTGTTCAGCGTCGGGCAACGAAAATGATCCCTTCCTTGCGCAACAAATCCTACGAAGAAAGGCTTTCTACCCTTAACATGTTCTCTCTTGAGAAACGTCGCCTCCGAGGAAAACTGATCGAATATTTTAAAATACTTAATGGTTTCACGAATGTAGACAGATCAACATTGTTTATGATCGATGACACTTTGCGCACGAAGAACAATGGCGTAAAACTCAGATGTAGACAAGTAAATTCAGACTGCACCAAATTTTTCTTCACCAACGTTGTATTGCGAGAATGGAATAAGTTTAAACCATCAGTGGTCCAGTGTACCACGATTGACTCCTTCAAAAATAAGCTCGACCGTCACTTCCTTCAACTTAATATCAACTAAAGTAGAAATGCAACGTTTTGGAGTCTTCTGATTAATGTAAAATCACTTAGGTTTAAGGACAGACCACCAAGTCTGGACCATGGGGTCTGTGTGGTCTGATTTTCTATGTAAATCTATGTAAATTTCTCTCTCTCTCTCTCTCTCTCTCTCTCTCTCTCTCTCTCTCTCTCTCTCTCTCTCTCTCTCTCTCTCTCTCTCTCGTTCTCTTTCTTGTTCTTTTTTCGTTCTTTTTCCTCGTTCTCTTTTTCTCGTTCTCTTTTTCGTTCTTTTCTTGTTCTTTTTAGTTTTCTTTTTTCAGCTTTCTTTTCTAAGTTTTCCTTTTCAATTTTCCTTTTTCGTTTTCTTTTTTTCGTTCTCTCTTGTTCTCTTTCATTCTCTTTAAAAAGAGAGGCAGAAAAGAGATTTGGAATGTAGAATGAGGTCTGATTATGTTGAGGGTGAGAAATTCCTACTACTAACCCTTCCCTTCCTACTCCTTGCCTTCTCCTCCTCCTCCTCCTTGCCTCCTCTTCCTCTTCCTCCCTTGTTTGAGAAAGGTGGAGAGCCAGATGGTAAGATGCGTGGATGAGGAGGAAGGTGAATAGATACGTAGATAAGAGATAGATAAGAGATTTGGATAGGAAAATGAGGTAAGATTATTTTGGGCCCGGGAACTTTCTACTGCCTGAACCTTCCTACCCTTTGCCTTCTCCTCCTCCTCCTCCTCTTCTTACTCCTCCTTCGTTCAAGAAAGATGGAGAGAACTGAGTGGAAGGAAAGGTAGGTACGTAGGTAGGTAAGGAAGAAGGTAAATGAATGGTAGATTAGAGATTTGGATAGTAAAATGACAAGTGATTCGCGTCCTCCTCCTCCTCCTTTGTTTAAGAAAGGTGAAAATTGGGTGGAAAGGTAGGTATATAGGTAGATGAATAACCAGGTATTGAAAAGGTAAAATAGTAGAGAGAAAGTTAGTAGAGAAAGAGATAAGTAAGATAGTTGATGAAAAGTAGAAAGAAGGAAAAAGGTAAAGAAAAAGATAGATAAGAGATTTGGATGTTAGAATGAGTAGGAGGAAAAGGGAGAGAATGAACAGAATGATAGAAAAAGAGATTTGGGCAGCACGAAGATAAACTAGGAGGATGAAGAGAAAATAAATAACGAGATTTGGATAGTGGAATATGAGGTAGAAAGAGTGAAGAAGAAGAGGAAAAAGATACATAGAGGGATTTGGATAGTAAAAATGAATAGTAAAATGAGAATGAATTAGAATGATGATAAAAGAGTAGAATGAGCAGATAGATACGTGACTGAAGAAGTGTATAGGTAGATAGATAGTTGGATAGATGAATAGAAAAGCTGATAAGGGCTACAGAGATAGATAGATAACTAGATTAATGTAAACAGATAAAAGAACACGTAGATTACAGGTGTGAACTGAACGAAAAATGAAAAATTAATGGAAAAAAAAGAAAAAGAAAGAAATGAAAAATGAAAAACGAGGTGAACTGAATGAAAAAAAATGAAAAATGTAGTGAATGAATAATGGACTAGATGAAAAATGAAAAATGTGAAAAACGAACTGAATGAAAAATGAAAAAAATGAATGAAAATGAAAAAAAAAATGTGAAATGAAGTGCATGAAAAATAAAAACAATTAATAAAAAAAAAAGAATGAAAAATGAAGTGAATGAAAACTTAAGTGAATGAAAAATGAACTGCATGAAAAATAAATGAAGGTAGATAAAAACGTGATTGGAAAAGTATATAAATAGAGAGTCAAATAAACGAATATAAAAAGGATAAAGGTTAATAAAAGCTAACTAGATAGATAAATAAACGAAAATTAACAGGCTAATCTATCCATAAATTCAATAAAAAAAATGATAGCTTGATAAACAGATAGAGGCAGACTGATAGATAGATATGGATAGATAAATCAGTAAACACATGAAGGTTATTACACACGAATATTTATGTATGCATGAATGAATGTTGGTGAGTGAGTGCAATACGTGTTCATGGATGCTTGTATACAGACACACAGACAAACAGACAGATAAACAGACAGACAGACAGACAGGCAGTGACCAACAAACAGACAGATTAACAGAAAAACGGACAGAGAAAATGATACAAAAACGCTCACAGAAATATAAACAAATAGGCAAACTAACAGACAGACAGACACAGAAAAACAGACACAAGGACAAAATGCATAAAAACACATACAAACACACAAAATGATGGAAAAATAGACTGACTAACCAACATACATACATACATACAGACAGACATACAGACAGACAGACAGACAGTAGAGGGACAGACAGACAGTAAGACAGACAGACAGTAAGACAGACAGACAGACACACACACACACACACACACACACACACACACACACACACACACACACACACACACACACACACACACACACACACACACACACACACACACACACACACACACACACACACACACACACACACATACACACACACACAGGTTTTGCACTGGGCTATAAAAAAAAACATAAAACGTTAAATGTTTGGCCTAAAAAGTTTTGAAACATTAATTTGCAAAAGTTGTTGTTGACTAAGAGCACCTGATTAGCATACTTTCTCTCTCTCTCTCTCTCTCTCTCTCTCTCTCTCTCTCTCTCTCTCTCTCTCTCTCTCTCTCTCTCTCTCTCTCTCTCTCTCTCTCTCTCTCTCTCTCTCTCTCTCTCTCTCTCTCTCTCTCTCTCTCTCTCTCTCTCTCTCTCTCTCTCTCTCTCTCTCTCTCTCTCTCTCTCTCTCAATTAAATTTCCTTTCTATTGTTTTTTAATCTAATCCTCCTCCTCCTCCTCCTCCTCTTCCTCCTCCTCTCTTTCTCCTTCTCTTCCTCGTTCTCTTTTTTTCTTTTCTTCTCCTCTTTCTCTCTTTCTCTTTCTCCTCTCTCTTTCTTCTCATTCTGTTTCTTCTCTTTTTTTTCTTTCACTTTCTCTTCCTCTTCCTCATCTTCATCATCATCATCTCTTCCTAACTACCCTTCCCTCCCCTTCCCTACCTATTAACCTCCTCCTTATCCTCCTCCTCCTCCTTCCCTTCTCTCTCCTTCCCCTCTCTTCCTCCTTTCCCTTTCCTTCCCTTCCAATCCTCCTTACCTATCTACCTACCTCTCCTACCTTCCCCTTTCCTTCCTATCCCTTTCCTTCCCCTTCCTCTCATACCCCTTCATTCCTTCCTTCCTCGTCATCATCATCATCATCATCATCATCATCACCCTTTCCCTATGACGTCACCACCGAGAAAAAAATAAGTAAAGAAGAAAAAACAAGAAGATATAAGGAAAAATGTCAAAAGGAAAAGACAAAATCAAATAGTTATAAAAAAATAGAATAAAAAAAATCAATAGTGAAATAAAAGCCAGAAAACGAGTAAAATAATAAAGAAGAAGAACAACAACAACTTATACAAGAAAACAAGAAGAACAAAAAAGAAAAAAAGAAAAAAAACTCCATGCAGGAAAAAAGGAAAAAAGGTAAAAAAAAAATCGTGCTCCTATTTTGTGGGCGGACTCGGCTCCTTGAATGTAAATCAGGCGGCGTATTGTCAACAGGTGCGCGTGGACAGGTAAAGAGGAGGGGGTGAAAGGTGAGGTGAGGCTACAGCGTGAAGGAGGTGGTGATTACGAGGACTGGTGGTGGTGTTAGTGGTGGTGATGTTACGTAGCGGTGTTAGTGGTGATGGGTGGTGAGTGGAATGGAGATGAGTGGAGTGGTGACTGACCACAAGGTGTGGCTATGTTATGAGGTCAATGAATGGTGAAGAGAGGGATGGGGAGAGTGAGTGTGAATGTGATTGTCGTGTGTGTGTGTGTGTGTGTGTGTGTGTGTGTGTGTGTGTGTGTGTGTGTGTGTGTGTGTGTGTGTGTGTGTGTGTGTGTGTGTGTGTGTGTGTGTGTGTGTGTGTGTGTGTGTGTATTACCCGTGAACATTTCGAATCACACACATACGCACACACACGCACAAAGTTATCTCGCTCCTAAACTAATTCGGTACAATTCGTCACATCAATGGAAAAAAAAAATTATGCAAAACACAGTCGAAACAAAAACTCACCGGCGCTGGATGGATTTTTATGGCTCGTTCGGCGCGGCCAAACTCGGCGAGGCGGCCCCTGAAAAATACAGTAAGAAAACTTTGGCGTAATTAATGACTTTTTCCGTGTTATTATTAGTATTATAATTATTATTAGGAGTAGTAAAGTAGTAGTAGTAGTAGTAGTAGTAGTAGTAGTAGTAGTAGTAGTAGTAGTAGTAGTAGTAGTAGTAGTAGTAGTAATGGTTTTAGTAGTAACAGCAATATGGTGGTGATAGTGGTGATGGTGACAGTAGTGGTGATTAAGTTATGGTGATGGTAGTGAAGCTCGTGGTAGTGATATGTCGGCAGTGGTGGAGTCGGTAGTGGTGATTAATGGTACTGGTAGTGGTGGTGATGGTTGAGGTAGTGTTGACGATAGAGGTGGTGGTGATGGTGGTGGTGATTATAGAGGCAGAACAAACACTACCACCACCACCACCTCCACCAGAACCAATATCGGAAAAAGTATTGGGCCAACATATTTTTTGAGAGATTTTTATTGCCAGCCAGTAGTTGCCCTTTCTTTCCGCCCTTATAATTAGGTGTAGGTGCGCACGTGGGTAGGCTGGCCCGCTCCCAAAGATGGATTAGTTAGTAAGCTTTTTGTCCTATTCTTTTGTCCTTTTTTTCAATTAGTGAGTGTGAAATAGATAGAATGGGGAGAGAGAGAGAGAGAGAGAGAGAGAGAGAGAGAGAGAGAGAGAGAGAGAGAGAGAGAGAGAGAGAGAGAGAGAGAGAGAGAGAGAGAGAGAGAGAGAGTAATGAATTGAGAGAAAAACGTAGAGTGAAAAGGGAAGTATGGAAGAAAGGAAAAGAAAGGATGAAGAAGTAGAAGAGTGTTGAATAAAGCAATGGAGAGAGAGAGAGAGAGAGAGAGAGAGAGAGAGAGAGAGAGAGAGAGAGAGAGAGAGAGAGAGAGAGAGAGAGAGAGAGAGAGAGAGAGAGAGAGAGAGAGAGAGAGAGAGAGAGAGAGAGAGAGAGAGAGAGAGAGAGAGATTAGCTCAGAGATACCCTGGAGATACCTTTTTTTTCCTCCCTTCCTTCCTTCCTCACTTGTCTTCCCTTCCTTCCCGTTTGATGTTTTCTCTCTTCCTTTTCCTCCATTTCCCCAACTTTCCTCCTCCCCTCCTCCTTTTCTCCATCACTTTTTGCTATTTTCCTTTTTCAGTCCTACTTTTTTTTATTCCTTACTTCCTTCCTCCTTCACCTCCCTACTTCCTTATTATATCTCTCCCTTACTTCTTTACTTCCTTCCTTCCTTCCTTCTATACTCGCCTCACAGTTCCCTACTCCCTTTCTTTCTTACTTCCTTTTTCCTCCTTTACTTTCTTTTTTCCCCCTTAGTTTCTCCTTTTCCTGGTTTCTTCCTCTCTTTTCCTTTTCCTCTATTTTCATCTTTTATCCCTCTCTCCATTATTGGCGTTCCTTCTTCTTCTCCTCAGTCCCCTTGTCCCGTGTCTCTTATTATCCACCATTTCACTTTCTCTATCGTCCACTTTCTCTCTCTCTGCCCTACACTTTTATCTCTCCCTCCACTCACACATTTTTCCGTAACTTTCCAAATATTTTCTCTGTCTTTCTTCTCTTCCTCCACTAACAGCTCCCTTTTTACCTTCCCTCTCTTTCTCCTCCTCCTCGCATTTACACTTTCCTTTACCACCTTCCCCTTCAGTTTCTTCCCTCCACTTCTTCTCTCCTTTCACTTCCAGCTCCATTTTTTCTCCTTTCCTTTCTATTATCTCTTCCTCCGGTGACGTCACAGCCGTAACCTCGGGACAAATACCAGTGTTATTATTCTAATTCATATATTTCGCACAATACTTAAGATGGTGGGAGTAAACAATTATTGAAGGG
>NC_066509.1:35826395-35853945 GCF_024679095.1 Eriocheir sinensis | reverse complement strand
GATGACGACCTTGAAATGTACAGCGTCTTAAGGCAGTCACTTAATAACAACGACTCACTGATATTAGGAGACTTTAACCTCCCCCATATCGACTGGGCGACACTGTCAGGTACAGAAGGCGAGTCACATAGAATGATCGAATTTCTAGAAGAAAATTATCTAAGCCAAATGGTTTCTGAACCAACTCGACAAAATAATATACTCGACCTTGTTATAACGACCCAAGATAACCTAGTCAGTAGTGTCACGGTAGGAGAACACCTCGGTTCTTGCGATCATAAATTAGTGCGCGTCGACATTAGAGCTCAATCATCAGTGACTGAAAATAAAGTAGAGGTGCCCAATTTCAAAAACGCTAACTTCGTAGAAATCCGACAAAAACTAACAGAAATACAACTATCAGATGACGGCAACGTAGATGAAGCCTGGCTAAGCCTTAAAAATCACTTACTCATTCAGCAGAACACATTCGTCCCCTTGTGCGAGAAGCGAATTAACACTAATAAAAGCCCACCGTGGTTTAATAGCGAAATTAAACAATCAGTCAATGAGAGAAAATTGTTTTACAGGTTAAAGAAAGAACAAAGCACGCCCGAAAACATTAGACTTTATAATGATGCCAGGCGACGAGTAAAAAGACTAGTAGGTCAAGCAAAGCGTAGATATGAAGAAAATATTGCAGCCAACTGTAAAAATAATCCGAAATCTTTCTTCAGTTACATAAACAACAGTAAGGCGATCAAAAGTGGTATTGAACCTTTAACAAACAGCGACGGTGCACTAGTGACTGACAGCCAACACATTGCAAACCTCTTAAACAATTACTTTTCCTCGGTGTTTAATACTAACAGTCTTCCTCCCACTACCACCAACACCAGTACTAATGTAAATCTCGAGCATGCATTGCCTAATTTTGAAATAACAACCGATGAAGTCCTTAAAGCTCTCCATTCACTTAAAACAAATAAAAGTCCCGGACCCGACAAAGTATATCCTATACTACTTAAAGAAACAAAGAGCGAAATATTCTCCTCCCTCACTACCGTATTCAATATGTCCTTGCGACAAGGCATCGTCCCTTCGGATTGGAAAAAGGCTAACGTGACACCGATTTTTAAGAAAGGAGACAAAAAAATACCAGGTAACTACCGACCCATTAGTCTAACTTCAATTGTAGGTAAGCTACTCGAGAGCATAATTAGAGACAAAATTGTGAGTTACCTCGAAAGCCACTCATTAATTGGGGATTCACAACATGGCTTCCGTAACAAAAGATCCTGCCTGTCAAACCTACTGACTTTTTATAACGATCTCTTCTCAATTTATGACGTAACCAAATCAGTGGACGTGGTCTATCTTGATTTCCAGAAAGCGTTTGATAAAGTCCCACATCATAAATTCCTTTATAAATTAAAGCAAATAGGCATTGACGGTCAAGAAAACCAATGGATCGCGAATTGGTTGAGCAACCGACAACAAAGAGTTGTGATTGACAGATTTAACTCAGAGTGGGCGCCAGTTACTAGTGGCGTCCCTCAGGGCTCGGTTCTTGGCCCAGTGCTCTTCATTATTTACATCAACGACGTGGATGTTGGACTCAATAATCGCATTAGTAAATTTACAAACGACACAAAGATTGGTAACTCGGTTCTCACTGACGAAGACAAGCAAAGCCTCCAAGAGGATTTGGACAAAATTTCAGCTTGGTCGGATAGATGGGAGATGCCCTTTAACGTGGACAAGTGCCAGGTCCTTCAAGTTGGAACAAAAAATAAGAAGTTCGATTACGAAATACGCGGCGTTAAACTCACAAGCGTTCAGTGCGTTAAGGACCTGGGGATTAAAATCGCGTCAAACCTCAAATTCTCACATCAATGCATCGATGCAGCAAATAAAGCGAACAGAATGTTGGGCTTCATTAAAAGAAACTTTTTATTCAAGAATAAAGATGTAATACTTCCGCTCTACAATAGTTTAGTCAGACCCCACTTGAAATATGCGGTACAGTTTTGGTCTCCCCACCATGCAAAGGACATTGCTAAACTAGAAGGTGTTCAGCGTCGAGCAACAAAAATGATCCCTTCCTTGCGCAACAAATCCTACGAAGAAAGGCTTTCCACCCTTAACATGTTCTCTTGAGAAACGTCGCCTCCGAGGAAAACTGATCGAATGTTTTAAAATACTTAATGGTTTCACGAATGTAGACAGAACAAAATTGTTTATGATCGATGACACTTTGCGAACGAGGAACAATGGCACAAAACTCAAATGTAGACAAGTAAATTCAGACTGCACCAAATTTTCTTCACCAACGTTGTAGTGCGAGAATAGAATAAGCTCCCACCATCAGTGGTCCAGTGTAACACGATTGACTCCTTTAAAAACAAGCTCGACCGTCACTTCCTTGAACTTAATATTAACTAGAGTAGAAAAGCAACGTTTTGGAGCCATCTGATTAATGTAAAATCACTTAGGATCGCTCTCTCTCTCGTATCTCTCTCTCTCTCTTCTCTCTCTCTCTATATTCTCTCTCTCTCTCTCTTCTCTCTCTCTCTCTCTTCTCTCTCTCTCTCTCTCTCTCTCTCTCTCTCTCTCTCTCTCTCTCTCTCTCTCTCTCTCTCTCTCTCTCTCTCTCTCTCTCTCTCTCTCTCTCTCTCTCTCTCTCTCTCTCTCTCTCTCTCTCTCTCTCTCTCTCTCTCTCTCTCTCTCTCTCTCTCTCTCTCTCTCTCTCTCTCTCTCTCTCTCTCTCTCTCTCTCTCTCTCTCTCTCTCTCTCTCTCTCACTCTCTCTATCTCTCTCTCTCTCTCTCTCTCTCTCTCTCTCTCTCTCTCTCTCTCTCTCTCTCTCTCTCTCTCTCTCTCTCTCTCTCTCTCTCTCTCTCTCTCTCTCTCTCTTTTAACCCCTTGACAGCAGATTTCCTACCAAAAGACCTCCTCAACCAACAGGAGTGGAGCAAAAAGTGACTGCTACAATTCAATGAAGAAAAATGTTAAGTCCTGCACCTTGGGAGGGGATATCCAGCACACCAGTACCACATGGGAAACACTCCACTATCCACCACAGAGGCAGAGAAGGTCCTGGGTCTAAATGTTACCAAGCTACCAGTGAAACCCAAATCCGTGCCTATCACAGTGGACGGGTTAACTTAATTTGTAGTACGCATCAAACTTTTGTTTTAGCAGACAGACGGGGGATTGAACCTGAACGAGAAACATGTGTCTCATTGTGTACTTTTCAAGGCTTGCAATGACACTTTACATCGTGCATTATTTCAAAAGCCTATTACATACGTTCACTATATAGTTATCATCACCAGTGGTGTGGGGCACGTTCCTCCCCACCTGAGAGCTGCCACTTTCAGCTGATGGGTGGACATTTCCCTCACTCTCTCGCTCTCCATTTATAATATATATATATATATATATATATATATATATATATATATATATATATATATATATATATATATATATATATATATATATATATCGCCAGAATGTTCTCTTTAATACACTCCAATACGACCCCCACGTGTTACGAAACACACGTGAAATTAATGCAGACTAGGAAAGGTTTTGCCGGCGCTGGGGATCGAACACGCGACCAGCGAGACGGGAGAGCCATTCCTACCAGTCGGCCAAAGAGGTGCCCCTGGCAGAGTGAGTTATAGGAGGCTTGCTCATCAGGCTTAGTCATATATATATATATATATATATATATATATATATATATATATATATATATATATATATATATATATATATATATATATATATATATATATATATATATATATATATATCTATATATATATATATATATAGATAGATAGATAGATAGATAGATAGATATAGATATATAGATATATAGATATAGATATAGATATAGATAGATAGATAGACAGATAGATTATAAAGTACCTTCTCGAGTTTCGTGCAATCCGAGTTTTGCGATCCTCGAGTTTCTCGCTCAACCCCAAATTCTTACCATCCTGACTTTCGCGCATTATCATCCCGAGTTTTGAGCTGCTTTGTCATGTACGGGTCACGTCCACCTACCATCGGCGTCAAGCACACTGCCTTTAACCCGGTAGTAGTGACGCGCCAAATTTGTGGCTTTACCGTGTAGCAGCGACGGGCCAAAATTGTGCCATGATATAAACCCCCCAAAATAGATGATACATAATCTGATCACAAATGCTTTGATATATATTATGAAATGGTTTGTGTGAGGGGTAATTTTTTCTCATTTTTCTCGCTAAGAGGGACCATTAAGAAACATGAACCCTGCTGTAGTGTCACACTGGCCGTTTTCCTTCGAACATCGGGGCTACGGTCGAGAGAGAGAGAGAGAGAGAGAGAGAGAGAGAGAGAGAGAGAGAGAGAGAGAGAGAGAGAGAGAGAGAGAGAGAGAGAGAGAGAGAGAGAGAGAGAGAGAGAGAGAGAGAGAGAGAGAGAGAGAGAGAGAGAGAGAGAGAGATTTACATAGATTTACATAGAAAATCAGACCACACAGACCCCATGGTCCAGACTTGGTGGTCTGTCCTTAAACCTAAGTGATTTTACATTAATCAGAAGACTCCAAAACGTTGCATTTCTACTCTAGTTGATATTAAGTTGAAGGAAGTGACGGTCGAGCTTATTTTTGAAGGAGTCAATCGTGTTACACTGGACCACTGACGGTGGAAGCTTATTCCATTCTCGCACTACAACGTTGGTGAAGAAAAATTTGGTGCAGTCTGAATTTACTTGTCTACATCTGAGTTTTACGCCATTGTTCCTCGTGCGCAAAGTGTAATCGATCATAAACAATGTTGATCTGTCTACATTCGTGAAACCATTAAGTATTTTAAAACATTCGATCAGTTTTCCTCGGAGGCGACGTTTCTCAAGAGAGAACATGTTAAGGGTAGAAAGCCGTTCTTAGTAGGATTTGTTGCGCAAGGAAGGGATCATTTTCGTTGCCCGACGCTGAACACCTTCTAATTTAGCAATATCCTTTGCATGGTGGGGAGACCAAAACTGTACCGCATATTCCAAGTGGGGTCTGACTAAACTGTTGTAGAGCGGGAGTATTACATCTTTATTCTTGAATACAAAGTTTCTTTTAATGAAGCCCAACATTCTGTTCGCTTTATTTGCTGCATCGATGCATTGCTGTGAGAATTTGAGGTTTGACGCGATTTTGACCCCCAAGTCTTTGACGAATTGAACGCTTTTGAGTTTAACGCCGCGCATTTCGTATTCGAACTTCTTATTCCTCGTTCCAACTTGAAGGACCTGGCACTTGTCTACGTTAAAGGGCATCTCCCATCTATCCGACCAAGCTGAAATTTTGTGCAAATCCTCTTGGAGGCTTTGCCTGTCTTCGTCAGTGAGAACCGAGTTGCCAATCTTTGTGTCGTCTGCAAATTTACTAATGCGGTTATTGAGTCCAACATCCACGTCGTTGATGTAAATAATGAAGAGCACTGGGCCAAGGACAGAGCCCTGAGGGACGCCACTAGTGACAGGCGCCCACTCTGAGTTAAATCCGTCGATCACTACTCTTTGTTGTCTGTTGCTCAACCAATTCGCGATCCATTGGTTTACTTGACCGTCAATACCTATTTGCTTTAATTTGTAAAGTAATTTATGATGCGGGACTTTATCAAACGCTTTCTGAAATCAAGATAGACTACGTCCAGTGATTTGGTTACGTCATAAACAGTGAAGAGGTCGTTATAAAAGGTTAATAGGTTTGATAGGCAGGATCTTTTGTTTCGGAAGCCATGTTGTGAGTCCCCAATCAATGAGTGGCTATCAAGGTAATTCACAATTTTGTCTCTAATTATGCCCTCAAGTAGCTTACCTACAACCGAAGTTAGACTAATGGGCCTGTAATTACCTGGTACTTTTTTGTCTCCTTTCTTGAAAATCGGTGTCACGTTAGCCTTTTTCCAATCTGAAGGGACGATGCCTTGTCGCAAGGACATATTGAATACGATTGTGAGGGAGGAGAGTATTTCGCTCTTTGTTTCTTTCAGCAGAGTTGGATATACTTTGTCAGGTCCAGGACTTTTATTTGTTTTAAGTGAATGGAGAGCTTTAAGGACTTCATCGGTTGTTATTTCAAAATTAGGCAATGCATGCTCGAGATTTACAATAGTACTGGTGTTGGTGGTAGCGAGAGGAAAACTGTTAGTATTAAACACCGAGGAAAAGTAATTGTTTAAGAGGTTTGCAATATGTTGGCTGTCAGTCACTAGTGCACCGTCGCTGTTTGTTAAAGGTCCAATACCACTTTTGATCGCCTTTCTGTTGTTTATGTAACTGAAGAAAGATTTCGGATTATTTTTACAGTTGGCTGCAATATTTCTTCGTATCTACGCTTTGCCTGACCTACTAGTCTTTTACTCGTCGCCTGGCATCATTATAAAGTCTAATGTTTTCGGGCGTGCTTTGTTCTTTCTTTAACCTGTAAAACAATTTTCTCTCATTGACTGATTGTTTAATTTCGCTATTAAACCACGGTGGGCTTTTATTAGTGTTAATTCGCTTCTCGCACAAGGGGACGAATGTGTTCTGCTGAGTGAGTAAGTGATTTTAAGGCTTAGCCAGGCTTCCTCTACGTTGCCGTCATCTGATAGTTGTATTTCTGTTAGTTTTGTCGGATTTCTACGAAGTTAGCTCTTTTGAAATTGGGCACCTTTACTTTATTTTCAGTCACTGATGATTGAGCTTTAATGTCGACGCGCACTAATTTATGATCGCAAGAACCGAGGTGTTCTCCTACCGTGACACTACTGACTAGGTTATCTTGGGTTGTTATAACAAGGTCGAGTATATTATTTTGTCGAGTTGGCTCAGAAACCATTTGGCTTAGATAATTTTCTTCTAGAAATTCGATCATTCTATGTGACTCGCCTTCTGTACCTGACAGTGTCGCCCAGTCGATATGGGGGAGGTTAAAGTCTCCTAATATCAGTGAGTCGCTGTTATTAAGTGACTGCCTTAAGACGCTGTACATTTCAAGGTCGTCATCGAGTGATTGCCCGGGAGTTCTGTAGGTGACAGATATATTTAAGTTGACTTTTGCAATGTTTACTCGCACGCACAAATGTTCAACGTTACTGTTTCCCGGTGTTTTGTCAGTGGGTTGCAAATAGCTTTTGACATAAAGGGCGACGCCACCGCCTCTACGGTTTACACGATCTTGGTTGAAGAGTCTGAAGCCATCTATGTTGTATTCGGAACTTAAATCAATATATGTGGTGTCGATAAATGTTTCGGTTATAGCAATTATGTCAAAATTTTCTGTTAAAGCAAAACATCTCAGTTCATCAAATTTGTTCTTAGGCTAAGCGCATTGAAACTAAGGATTTTTAAGTTATCTAGAGGCTTGGTAATAGAGGTGGTGGTACTTGCGGGATCACGGTTACGGGTTTGTTGTGATGCACGGCGTCTATTTACACGGGCGGGGTGGAGGGACGTGGCCGTGACTCGTTTTTTGTTCGGAGAGAGAGAGAGAGAGAGAGAGAGAGAGAGAGAGAGAGAGAGAGAGAGAGAGAGAGAGAGAGAGAGAGAGAGAGAGAGAGAGAGAGAGAGAGAGAGAGAGAGAGAGAGAGAGAGAGAGAGATTTACACTAGTAGGCAATAATGAAAGATACTTAGAGCGAGCGATTCAATAGCTATTTTACGTGTTATATTATCAAATTTATCTTTAATTTTGTTTGTAAATAATTGAGTTCCGATGACTTTCTTGTGTGTTTCATTTATATATATCTTAAACGTCAAGTGGGAGTCCATATAAACGCTAAGATTCTTGATAAGTTTGCTGGGAGTGATGGGAGTGTTGCCATAGATGAGAGTGGTGTTTTGGGGAATTTGTTGAATGACTGACCTGGTCCCAATAAAGAGACACTGTGTTTTATAAGTATTCAGCAATAGACCGTTTTTATTAAAGTATTCCCTGGCCAGTGAGAAGGTCGCTTGTGCTGCCATGATGGGGTCAGGCAGCGCATTAACTATACTAGTTTTCACTAACTGCGTGTCATCTGCGTACTGTACTATTTCGCGTCCATGTATCGTTTCAGAGAAGTCATTAACAAAAATGGTGAGAAGAATTGGCCCTAATATTAATCCCTGAGGAACTCCGTATTGAGATAAAAAGTGAGGAAAGGCGGAAAAACAGGTCAGCTTCACAGGTAAGAACAAATAAGTGGTTTTCCAGTGTTTTCAAGACACTGAGTTTTGCAATCCTCGAGTTTAGCGCTAAACCCTCGGAACAAAGCAGGCGCGAAACTCGGGAGGGAACTGTAGTATTTTCTGGAGCACAACTTTAGCATAGCGATTCCACCACTCATCCCGTCTTGCGCGTTTCTTTTTTTACAGTGAAGGAGGCAGCTCAAGGGTGGAAATAAAAAAATAAACAAGCCTGCTCACCACTGCTCCTGTACAAGAAAGAGACGAGTGGCCAGAAGACAGGCTAAAAGGAAACAAGTGAACAGTTTCTTTTCCCTACTCATAAACCCACGTCTTGGCCTACATTTTAGCCCTTTTTTTTTTTTTTTACAACAAAGGAGGCAGCTCAAGGGCACACAAAAAAAGAAAACAATAATAAAAAAAAAGCCCGCTACTCGCTGCTCCTAAAAAAGAAACAAAAGAGGTGGCCGAAAGGAAGATCAAATACGGGAGGAGAGGTGTCCTGATACCCTCCTCTTGAAAGAGTTCAAGTCGTAGGCAGGAGGAAATACAGATGAAGGAAGATTGTTCCAGAGTTTACCAGCGTGAGGGATGAAAGAGTGAAGATGCTGGTTAACTCTTGCATAAGGGGTTTGGACAGTATAGGGATGAGCATGAGTAGAAAGTCGAGTGCAGCGGGGCCGCGGGAGGGGGGGAGGCATGCTGTTAGCAAGTTCAGAAGAGCAGTCAGCGTGGAAATATCGATAGAAGATAGAAAGAGAGGCAACATTGCGGCGGAATTTAAGAGGTAGAAGACTATCAGTATGAGGAGGAGAGCTGATGAGACGAAGAGCCTTAGCCTCCACTCTGTCCAGAAGAGCTGTGTGAGTGGAGCCCCCCACACATGAGATGCATACTCCATACGAGGGCGGACAAGGCCCCTGTATATGGACATCAACTGTGCAGGGGAGAAGAACTGGCGGAGACGGTACAGAACGCCCAGCCTCGAGGAAGCTGATTTAGTAAGAGATGAGATATGAAGTTTCAGTTGAGATTTTGAGTTAAGGATAGACCGAGGATGTTTAGTGTTGAGGAGGGTGATAGCTGGGTGTTGTCAAAGAATAGGGGATAGTTGTTTAGAAGATTGTGTCAAGTGGATAAGTGGAGAAACTGTGTTTTTGAGGCGTTGAAGAACACCAGGTTCTTCTTGCCCCAATCGGAAATAATAGTAAGGTCTGAGGCTAAGCGTTCTGCAGCCTCCAGCCTTGAGTTGTTAAGTTCCTGAAGGGTGGGTCTTCTATTAAAAGAAGTTGAATAATGCAGAGTGGAATCATCGGCGTAGGAATGGATAGGACAGTTCGTTTTGGAAAGAAGATAATCAATGAACAACAGAAAAAGAGTGGGAGATAGGACAGAACCCTGTGGGACACCACTGTTAATAGATTTAGGGGAAGAACAGTGACCGTCTACCACGGCAGAAATAGAACGGTCAGAAAGGAAACTGGAGATAAAGGTACAGAGAGAAAGATAGAAACCGTAGGAGGGTAGTTTAGAAAGCAAAGATTTGTGCCAGACCCTATCAAAAGCTTTTGATATGTCCAGCGCAATAGCAAAAGTTTCACCGAAACGGCTAAGAGAGGATGACCAAGAGTCAGTTAAGAAGGCTAGGAGATCACCAGTAGAACGCCCCTTGCGGAACCCATACTGGCGATATGATAGAAGGTCAGAAGTGGAAAGGTGCTTTTGAATCTTCCGGTTAAGGATTGATTCAAAAGCTTTAGATAGACAAGAAAGTAAAGCAATAGGACGGTAGTTTGAGGGATTGGAGCGGTCACCCTTCTTAGGTACAGGCTGTATGAAGGCATACTTCCAGCAAGAAGGAAAGGTAGATGTTGACAGGCAGAGACGAAAGAGTTTGACCAGGCAGAGTGACAGCACGGAGGCACAGTTTTTAAGGACAATAGGAGGCACTCCATCAGGTCCATAAGCCTTCTGAGGATTGAGGCCAGAGAGGGCATAGAAAACATCATTTTGAAGAATCTTTATAACAGGCATAAAGGGGTCAGAGGGGGATGAGTAGGAGGAATATGCCCAGAATCGTCCAGAGTGGAGTTTTAGAAAAGTTTGAGAGAAGAGTTCAGCCTTAGAGATAGATGAGACGGCAGTGTTGCTGTCAGGACTGAGGAGTGGAGGGAAAGATGAAGAAGTGAAGTTGGAGGAGATGTTTTTGGCTAGATGCCAGAAGTCACGGGAAGAGTTAGAGAAAGCAAGGTTTTGATATTTTCTATTAATGAAAGAATTTTTGGTTAGCCGGAGAATAGATATGGCACGATTTCGGGCAGAAATGTAAAGTTCATAATTAGCATTAGTTTGAAGGCTCTGGTACCTTTTGTGAGCTACCTCTCTATCATTGACAGCACGAGAACAAGCGTGATTAAACCAAGGCTTTTTAGCGTGAGGAGTAGAGAAAGAACGAGGAATGTATGCCTCCATTCCAGAGACAATCACCTCTGTGATGCGCTGAGCACACAGAGGGGTCTCTATCCTGGAAGCAATAATCATTCCACGGGAAATCGGAAAAGTTCATCCTCAGGTCGTCCCACCGAGCTGAAGCAAAATGCCAGAAGCATCGCCTCTTCGGTGGGTCCAGAGGGTGTACAGGAGCGATAGGACAGGATGCAGAAATAAGATTGTGATCGGAGGAGCCCAACGGAGAGAACAGTTTGACAGAATAAGCAGAAGGGTTTGAGGTAAGGAAGAGGTCTAGAATGTTGGGCCGATCTCCAAGACGGTCGGGAATACGTGTAGGGTGCTGGACCAACTGCTCTAGGTCGTTGAGGATAGCAAAGTTGTAGGCTTATTCACCAGGATGGTCAGTGAAAGAGGATGAAAGCCAAAGCTGGTGGTGAACATTGAAATCTCCTAGGATGGAGATTTCAGCGAAGGGAGAGTGGGTCAAGATGTGCTCCACTTTAGAATTCAAATAGTCAAAGAATTTTACATAGCTGGTAGAGTTAGGTGAGAGATAAACAGCACAGATGTATTTAGTAATAGAATGACAGTGAAGTCTTAACCAGATGGTGGAAAATTCAGAAGAGTCAAGGTCGTGGGCACGAGAGCAAGTGATGTCGTTGCGCACGTAGGCGCAACATCCAGCTTTGGATTGAAATTTAGGATAGAGATAGTAGGAGGGAGCAGAGTAGAGATTGCTGTCAGTAGCCTCAAAAACCTGTGTTTCGGTGAGGAAGAGAAGGTGAGGTTTAGAGGAGGAGAGATGATGTTCCACAGAATGAAAATTAGAGCGAAGACCGCGAATGTTGCAGAAATTGAGAAGAAAGAGGTTCGAGGAGTTATCAAACACCTCTCGGGTCGGCAGCCAGAAGGGGAGTCCTCCCTGGGGGAGTTTGTGGTCCCCCCCCAGGCGGGGACTCCGAGGCTTGGTGTATGTGCGCCATTTTGAAATTTTAATTTTGGGAAAAGGTGTATATGTTGTGTGAATGTAGTGTGGTGTGGATAAAGAGAGAATCTGTCTTTAGAGAGCATGCTGAACTACACTCCGGTGTTGGTGAGACAATAGGGAAACGGTTAGTGAAGACATGGGAAGGGTCTTTGGAGGGCTTCAGCTCCCTTCTCACCTCCCATATATACCTCACCGGGAGTGGCTCCCGCCCGTTCGGTAGGTGTCTTCCTACCTACTCCAGCCATTGTTAAGCAAACCCACGTCTTGGCCTACATTTTAGCTCCTTGTTAAGCAAACCAACATCATGGCCTACATTTAAGCTCCTTGTTAAGAAAACCCACGTCTTGGCCTACATGTTAGCTCCTTGTTAAGCAAACCCACGTCTTGGCCTACATGTTAGCTCCTTGTTAAGCAAACCCATGTCTTGGCCTACATTTTAGCTCCTTGTTAAGCAAACCCACGTCTTGGCCTACATTTTAGCTCCTTGTTAAGAAAACCCATGTCATGGTCTACATTTTAGCTCCTTGTTAAGCAAACCCATGTCTTGGCCTACATTTTAGCTCCTTGTTAAGCAAACCCATGTCTTGGCCTACATTTTAGCTCCTTGTTAAGCAAACCCACGTCTTGGCCTACATTTTAGCTCCTTGTTAAGCAAACCCACGTCTTGGCCTACATTCTAGCTCCTTGTTAAGCAAACCCACGTCTTGGCCTACATTTTAGCTCCTTGTTAAGAAAACCCTTGTCATGGTCTACATTTTAGCTCCTTGTTAAGCAAACCCATGTCTTGGCCTACATTTTAGCTCCTTGTTAAGCAAACCCATGTCTTGGCCTACATTTTAGCTCCTTGTTAAGCAAACCCACGTCTTGGCCTACATTTTAGCTCCTTGTTAAGCAAACCCACGTCTTGGCCTACATTTTAGCTCCTTGTTAAGCAAACCCACGTCTTGGCCTACATTCTAGCTCCTTGTTAAGCAAACCCATGTCTTGGCCTACATTTTAGCTCCTTGTTAAGCAAACCCACGTCTTGGCCTACATTTAAGCTCCTTGTTAAGCAAACCCACGTCTTGGCCTACATTTTAGCTCCTTGTTAAGCAAACCCACGTCTTGGCCTACATTTTAGCTCCTTGTTAAGCAAACCCACGTCTTGGCCTACATTTTAGCTCCTTGTTAAGCAAACCCACGTCTTGGCCTACATTTTAGCTCCTTGTTAAGCAAACCCACGTCTTGGCCTACATGTTAGCTCCTTGTTAAGAAAACCCATGTCTTGGCCTACATGTTAGCTCCTTGTTAAGCAAATCCATGTCATGGCCTACATGTTAGCTCCTTGTTAAGCAAACCCACGTCTTGGCCTACATTTTAGCTCCTTGTTAAGCAAACCCACGTCTTGGCCTACATTTTAGCTCCTTGTTAAGCAAACCCATGTCCTGGTCTACATTTTAGCTCCTTGTTAAGCAAACCCACGTCTTGGCCTACATTTTAGCTCCTTGTTAAGCAAACCCATGTCTTGGCCTACATTTTAGCTCCTTGTTAAGCAAACCCACGTCTTGGCCTACATTTTAGCTCCTTGTTAAGCAAACCCATGTCATGGTCTACATTTTAGCTCCTTGTTAAGCAAACCCATGTCCTGGTCTACATTTTAGCTCCTTGTTAAGCAAACCCACGTCTTGGCCTACATTTTAGCTCCTTGTTAAGCAAACCCACGTCTTGGCCTACATTTTAGCTCCTTGTTAAGCAAACCCATGTCTTGGCCTACATTTTAGCTCCTTGTTAAGCAAACCCATGTCTTGGCCTACATTTTAGATCCTTGTTAAGCAAACCCACGTCTTGGCCTACATTTTAGCTCCTTGTTAAGCATCAGCATAACCTTGTGTCACTCATGTATTTTTTTTTTATTTTTTTTTACAAGAAGACGGCTCAAGGGCAACAAAAAGTGTAGAAAAAAAGCCCTCTACTCACCGCTCCCACAACAGATAAAAGTAAAGAGTGGCCAAAAGAGAGGTCAGTTTTGAGTGTCTTGCAAACTTCCTTACACACGAGCACAACAAAGGTACAGAACAAGACCGGGTGGAGTACTCACCGGCGCGGCAGCAGAGGCACCAGGAGGGTGTGGGTGTGTGGCCCTGACCACCAACTTGCCTGGAAAGAATATGTCTTGTTGTTGATAACTACAATAAATGTAATTATGAATTTTAATGAACATAATTGTTTTTTGAAAGCACAGGAACACGACTGAGTCTACTGTCTCATTATTAGGATACAAATTTGACCCCATGGTGATTGGAGTCCCTCCTCTGTTGCTCTGTGCTGGCTGCCTTAACTTGCCTGGGCTGAGTCATCTGTCAGGGTTTTCCACTTGTGACTTCCCCGTGACAACTCACCCTGGCCAAGGTGACACACTGAGCCGTGCCTTCACTTGGCACTGCCAAAGTTTATCACAAAAAAATGTACTCACAAAAGTAAAACAATAAGCAACAAAAAATTTATTTAAGAAAAAAAGTAATTTGAATAAAAAATATTTGAATAAAAAAATTGATTTAAATCAAATAAATAATTTTTTTTTTATTAAAAAGTGTTAACAGCACAAAAACTGTGCTAGGTCGCCGTCGCATGACCCTCCAACACAAACCCAACAATTTACATTATGCAACTAGGGCTCTAAAATGGTAAATGCTGAATAGTAAAGATGGCGCCACTATAAACACTTGCCTGCACCACAACGAGCTGGGGCCGACCATCAGGCCCTACTATGAAGGCCTACCGGCGCCACAGGCCAAGACGGAAAAAAAAAAAACTATAATGCCATGTTGTAGGGTTCATCAGGGCTAACAAATGTTATTATACAATGTCATGTCTACAATGCTTGGGTAAGCCAGGAAAACAACTTGAAGAGAACAACAAGAAGATAGACAATCTGTATATAAAAATCATGATTTTTCTACCCTGGAAGTGTGTGCTGATGACTGGAAACTGACTCAGTGCACTTATTAAAGCTTATAAGTGTGTTTTGGAAGCCTACTAGTGTTTGTATAAGGCTGAACACTGACTTAGCACACTTATTAATCCGGTGACAGCGACGGGCCAAATTTGTGGCTTTACCACGTACCAGCGACGGGCCAAATTTGTGGCTTTACCACGTACCAGCGACGGGCCAGATTTGTGGCTTTACTACTTACCAGCGAAGGGCCAAATTTGTGGCTTTACCACGTACCAGCGAATGCCAAATTTGTGGCTTTACCATGTACCAGTGACGGGCCAAATTTGTGGCTTTACCACGTACCAGCGAAGGGCCAAATTTGTGGCTTTACCACGTACCAGCGAAAGCCAAATTTGTGGCTTTACTACTTACCAGCGAAGGGCCAAATTTGTGGCTTTACCACGTACCAGCGAAGGGCCAAATTTGTGGCTTTACTACTTACCAGCGAAGGGCCAAATTTGTGGCTTTACCACGTACCAGCGAAGGGCCAAATTTGTGGCTTTACTACTTACCAGCGAAGGGCCAAATCTGTGGCTTTACCACGTACCAGTGACGGGCCAAATTTGTGGCTTTACCACGTACCAGCGAAGGGCCAAATTTGTGGCTTTACTACTTACCAGCGAAGGGCCAAATTTGTGGCTTTACCACGTACCAGCGAAGGGCCAAATTTGTGGCTTTACTACTTACCAGCGAAGGGCCAAATCTGTGGCTTTACCACGTACCAGTGACGGGCCAAATTTGTGGCTTTACCACGTACCAGTGACGGGCCAAATCTGTGGCTTTACCACGTACCAGTGACGGGCCAAATCTGTGGCTTTACCGCGTACCAGTGACGGGCCAAATCTGTGGCTTTACCACGTACCAGTGACGGGCCAAATTTGTGGCTTTACCACGTACCAGCGAAGGGCCAAATTTGTGGCTTTACCACGTATCAGCGACGGGCCAATCTTTTGCCATAATATAAACCCCTCAAAATAGATGATGCATAAACTGATCACAGATGCGTTGATATGTATTATGAAATGGTTTGCGTGAGTGATGATTTTTTCTCATTGATTCCCTTACAGGGGCCTTAAGAAACATGATTCCCCCCCAGCTGCCGGGTTAAGGCCTGTAACTGTGTATTGGTGACCGAACACTGACTTAGCAAACTTATTGAAACCTATTAGTATGTGTTTGAGGCCCAAGTGTGTATTTATGACTGAAAACAGATTTAATACACTTTTTAAGGCGTATATGTGTGTGTTTGAAGAGTGTAAGTGTGTGTTTATGGCTGAACACTGACTGCACACTTATTAAAGCCTATTAGTATGTGTTTGAGGTCTGGAAGTGTATATTTAAGGCTGGAAACTGGCATAACACACTTTTTAAGGCATGTAAGTGTGTGCTTGATGCCTGGAAGTGTGTGTTTATGGCTGAGCACTGATTTTTTTGCACACTTACTGAAGCCTGTAAGTGTGTTTGAGGCCAGAATGTGTGTATATATGAGTGAAAAGACTTAACACACTTTTTAAGGCATGTAAGTGTGTGTTTGATGCCTGGAAGTGTGTGTTTAAGGCTGAGCACTGACTGCACACTTGATGAAGCCTGTAAGTGTGTGTTTGAGGCCAGAAAGTGTGTATATATGACTGAAAAGACTTAACACACTTTTTACGGCATGTAAGTGTGTGTTTGAAGAATGTAAGTGTGTGTGTTTATGGGTGAACACTAATTTTGCACACTTATTGAAGCCTGTGAGTGTGTGTTCGAGGCCAGGAAGTGTGTGTTTAAGGCTGACAGGCTCTCCCTTCCGTTACTAACACACCCAGGTCTGCCGTATCACCCTCCCCCAATCCTACTCTTCCACTTTCCCTGGTCCCTGCTTCCTTTTCCTCCCGTTGCTCATCGCCTCCGGCTCCACCTCCCTCCTCCACTTCTTCACTCTCTCCCATTTCTTCTCCTCCATCATCACCATCCTCGCCGAGCTCTTTACTTCCACATCCACCGCGTCATAGCCACACTTCCCTCCCACTATTAACAATTAATTTCAGTAGTATTAAAAACAAAATAGCTCAATTACACCATCTAATCACTACACATAACTAGGGATTGTCGTTTTGGATCTTTTTCTTTGTCCTGGATTCCGGGATAAAATTAGCTCTAATCCGGAATCCTGGAATTCTGGATTTTCACTTGTCTAAAATTGCACATTCTACCTAGTCTCCCTTTCAGGTTTTTGATGTGCTTAACATTAATAGATATGCAGAAATATTACTGTAGATTGACTGTCTTACTAATTCCACTTAATGTTTAATTCCAAATTTCCAGCAAACACTTTGTTCCTCAACAAAGTAAAAGGAACAAGAATAAGAGCTAACTGCTTCCTTTACTGCTTTATTTTTGTTCTGCTTCCGAATTCCAATGCGAATGACAATGTAAATTATAGTTCATTATCGATGATAAAAAAAAATACATTTGTTTCCATTTATATTCAGTGAAATGAAGAGTAATTAATGACAGAAAATGTAGTAAACATTCTTTATTTATAACATGAATTAAATGTTATTATTTACTACGTTATTATCTATCTTAAAATATGTTATTTTTCTTACTCTTTTTGGTATGTCATTACCCAAAGATGATAGTTAGACATTTGTCACATTACATGTCCAACATAAAAAAATCGTTACGTACCATCGCAGCAATCAGTAGCTAAAGCGTTGGGAACTATGGCAACAGCGATCAGCTGTGCGGGCAGGCAGACAGACAGACAGTTTACTGTCAACCGTCACTGGTCGGTCACTCACGCGAGGAGGGAAAGTGTGCTGTTTTTCTTGTAATTTTGTTAAGTTGTCACGCTCATTTCAATGTCGTATACATACAGCAACGTGGAATATGCAGACATGGTGTTCATTATACGAGCTGTGTTACGGGTAACGGGAGTGCCGTGGCTGCTTTATAATACTCAAGAGAATACCTAAACAGTAAGTCCTTCCTTCACACACACACAAAACATTCCACACCCTGTATATAAATATAAATAGAATCAGAAGTCCAAAACCATCCTACAGTCAATTTTGCCCCTATTTTTGTATTTAATTTCATCCCGGGAATTCCCGGGATGTGCAAAAATATCCCGGGATTATTAAACCTTAAAAATTGTCCGAGATCCCGGGAAACAAACCCTGCACATAACCCTGACATAATAGTATAGGAACTGAGATTTGGTTAACTCCTGATGTTGAGAGTAGTGAGCTTTTCCCTCCCCCCATTAGCATGACCGTATTCCGTAAAGACCGCCCGACAGACCTCGGCAAAGGTGGCGGTGTTATCATCGCCACCAAGCCGGGTCTTTGTGTTCAGCATAGGCCTGACCTTGATACAGACTGCTAAATCACCTGGGTCCACTTACAAACCTTCAACTGTAAATCTCTGCTTATTGCTGCTTTTTACAGACCGCCTTCTACTAATACAGACTATTTACACAACCTTCAAATTTCTCTTTCACGCATACAGGCAGACAAACACATCTGGATCACAGATGATTTCAACCTCCCCGACATTGACTGGACTGCAGCATCCCCATTTGGCCCTCCCGATGCTGACGCCCCCAACTCCATTATTCCCCACACAAACAGACGCCAACTACACGACACATTCGTTGACATCATAAATACATTTTCACTCTCACAAACAGTACTCCAGCCAACACGAACACATACTGTAACACGCCCCGCTGGCCACGGTGGCCCTTTGACCACAGCACACACACTTGACCTTTTTCTCACCAACACCATTCTTAACATAACAAACACTCGGGTTGTTCCAGGACTTAGTGACCACGACATACTCATCGTTGACGCTGACCTCCGACCGATTAGACATAAACAGAGACCCAGACAGATATTCCTTTATTCAAGGGCTGACTTAGACATGATCAAACAAGACCTAACTGCCTTCAGCACTGACTTTTTTGCGAGTGACCCAAACACAAGACTTCCTTCCACCAACTGGAACAACCTGAAACACACCATACACGCCTCAATGAACAGACACATACCACAAAAAACACTTTCTAGTAGGTACACACTTCCCTGGTTTTCCAGGGATCTATGCAGACAACATCGCAAGAAACAAAGACTCTACAGACGCGCGCAGACATACAGCACAACAGATAATTGGACCGCTTACAAAAACCACCTAAAGACATTTGCCAAAAACAAAAAAGTAGCGGAACGCAAACACATAGCAACTTACCTCGCAGACAACGTAAGAAATAACAAAAGAAACTTTTTCAGGTTCTTTAAGACGCGCAAACATGACACTAACACGATTACATCACTTAAAGACAACACTAACACATTAGTAACCAGCCCACAACACAAAGCACAAATACTCAACACACAGTTCCAATCGGTGTACACACAAGAACACAACCTGACACCAAACATGCCACACTGCCCCTTCCCCCCCATAGCCCCCCTTGACATCACGACTAACGGAAAACAGAAATTACTGGAAGGACTCGACACAACCAAATCCACACGCCCCGACAACATTCCCGCCTTCATCCTTAAATCCTTTGCCCCCATCCTTGCCCCCATCCTTCAGGCCATATTCGCCCAATCACTGTCATCCACCTCACTACCCTCTGACTGGCTTTTGGCAAACATTAATCCTTTATTCAAGACAGGTGACCGGACTGACCCAGCCAATTATCGCCCCATCTCACTAACATCGATTCCATGTAAAATTTTCGAACACATAATACACAAACACATAATGAATCACCTTGACGCAAACAACATCCTTACTGACTCACAACACGACCTAAACGCTCATGTGAATCGCAACTCATTACTACATATCACGACATTACGAGGCATTAAACAAGTTGACACTATTGTTTTAGATTTTGCCAACGCCTTTGACAAAGTCCCGCACAAAAGACTGGCATTAAAATTGAAATACTACGGTATTTCAGGACCTATTCTTCACTGGATCACTGCATTTCTTACTAACCGGACTCAACGTGTTCTTCTTGACGGATCTTCATCTGACACTGTCCCTGTTTCTTCAGGTGTCCCACAAGGCACTGTTCTAGGCCCCCTTCTTTTCGTCCTGTACATTGACCATCTTCCACTGTCATCGCCTAACTCTTCCACTAGACTATTTGCCGATGATAGTTTAGAGCAGTAAAGACTACTGACGACTGCAGACTACTACAAAACGACTTGGACGCCCTCCAGCGGTGGGTGCACCTGGCAGATGCACTTCCGACCAGACCAATGCAAACTTTTAAGATTCACCAGAGCGCACAACATCACACTTACACTCTCCACAATTCAGATTTAGAATCAATTCACACACACAGGTACCTTGGTATCCATCTCTCAACTAACTTGAAACTCAACACCCACATAGACCATATCAGTGCCACAGAACACTGAGGTTCCTGAGGAGGAATTTACATAACTGCACACCTGACATTAAACACATAGCTTATGACACACTTGTGAGACCAACACTGGAATACTGCTCCATTGTGTGGAATCCTCACACACACAGAAACATTGATAGCTTAGAACAAATCAACACCAAGGCGGCTAGGTTCATTACAAACAATTACACTCGAACGCCTGGCATCACAACACAGGCAACAGATAAACATGGAACACATACGCAGACAAGCACACACTTACACTTATGTACAAGATCACAAACACTCACATTGACCCACAAACATACCTACACAACGCAAACAGTCAATGTACTCGTAACACACACATATCAAATATATCACACCAACACTGACGCATACAAGCACTTATACTTTCCACGCACCACACACCACTGGAACAGCCTCCCTCAACAGACTGCGGTACAACAGACTCATTCAGAAAACAAATACACACTCACTTGTCACCACAACACACCAACACTAATAATTACACTTGACTCACTTCCCTCCCCTGCACACCCGGCTCCCCCGTCCCCCCAACAGCCAACAAACATGTGTGTTATGCACCTGTACGGCTGCCCTGCGCATCATCAATCCAGATCCAGAATTAAGACACCTCTCCTCTCGAGATCGACTTCTCTTTTGGCCGCTCATTACTTTTGTTTTTGTGGGAACAGCGATGAGCGGGCTTTTTACAGCTTTGTTTGTTGGCCTTAAGCTGTTTCTTTAGCTGTAATAAAAAAAAGCAAATGAACAGAGGTTGCTAACCCATGGTTGCCCTGCACACATTCTGAATGTTTTGGCTCATGATTTGGAAATTGGTAACATAGAAGAACATGTGGTTCACGTTGTACAATACTTATAAAACCATCACTCTGCCTCAGCAAGATAACGTGCGAAAGGCGGTCAACGTCTTGTTCTGCCCCAGGACACTAGACGGACCAGGCGTGGCTGACTGAACATATAGCAGCTCAGGTAAATTTGTGAAGTTGACAGGGAAAACATTGATGTCAAAGCTAGAGTGTTTTATTTGTTTATTTTTCCATTCTGTATTGTTGCCCTGCAATAACATCAAGATTTAAATCAATGAAATAACAAAAAATCAAACAATATAAATCTTGATTCAAATCAATGATTTAAAAAAAATCATTTGATTTAAATCTTGATTTAAATTAATCAATGATTTTTTAAATCATTTGATCTAAATCTTGATTTAAATCGGTGATTTAAGTCTTGATTTAAATCAGTGATTTAAATCAATCACCCCTGCTCTCTCTCTCTCTCTCTCTCTCTCTCTCTCTCTCTCTCTCTCTCTCTCTCACGCTCTCACCCAATAACACATTAAAATTGTCGTAAGTAAAGTTCCTAAAAATAAGAAAAACGTAAAAAACACCAATGAAAAAACAATAATAACACGTAGAAAAAGTGCAGCGCGGAGTACTTACCAACTTTGTATGTAAATTATGGCGATAGTTTTTCGTGCGCGAAGAGAGAGCGAGAGAGTCGAAATTTGGGTGGGCCTATTTCTGAGTGAGATTTTTTTTCAAGTTTTGTTTGTATTGTGATTATTTTTCGTTTGAGTATAGTTTAGTAGGTCGCTAACTATCCCTGTGTGTGTGTCTGTGTGCCTGTGTGTGTGTGTGTGTGTGTGTGTGTGTGTGTGTGTGTGTGTGTGTGTGTGTGTGTGTGTGTGTGTGTGTGTGTGTGTGTGTGTGTGTGTGTGTGTGTGTGTGTGTGTGTGTGTGTGTGTGTGTGTGTGTGTGTGTGTGTGTGTGTGTGTGTGTGTGTGTGTGTGTGTGTCTGTGTGCCTGTGTGTCTGTGTGTGTGTGTGTGAGTGTCTATGTGCCTGTGTGTCTGTGTGTGTGTGTGTGTGTGTGTGTGTGTGTGTAATTTACCGTGGCCTGATCACGAGTTGGACTCGCTTTCGCCAGCAGGTTCCCTCCCGCTCATTATCGTCGATCTCTGGGAGGACCTCACACACCACACACCCCATCCCCCTTGCTCAAGGGGGGACAGTAACCACTCCAAGTCACCCGAAAGAATCCGGCCTGAGCGGGGCTCCAACCGCCGCCTGTTTGGCCGTTAAGCCTCGCAGCGCACCGCTCTACTGATTGAGCCACCGGAGCGCTGCTACAGCGTACCCCCAACTTTACCTTTTGATAGTTCGACAAGACTTTAAGCGTTGTGAATTTTGAATGTAGCTCAAAATAGATGTTCTGGATCGTTATCCACAAACATTCTCATTCAATAAGGCTTTCATAGCGGTTTTGGGTGCTTCTATGGGTAGTTATGTGAGCCTAGTGATAGTTTGAGAAGGCCTCTGCACCGTGAATGTGAAAAACACTTATGAGCCAAAAGCGAATTCTTCAGCCGATGCATGGAAATAAACGCAAATGTAAAATGATTTACTTCGACCTAAAACAAAAGCACCGCTTGAGAAGATTTGAGCAGAAGAAAATAATCAGTCATTTGCACCGTGTTATACTAAATATGATTCCTTGAGTCAACGAAACACGCTCTTGACTGATTGGTGTTAGCGTGGTGATGAATCTATTAGCACCATCATCACCAAGACCACCACCATTTCCTATTCTCACTACCATCACTTCAACTACCAAAAACAACCTATTCCAATCTCCACCACCACCAGCACCAGCACCACCGAAGTCAACAGTTACTATCATTCTCTTCGTTTCCCCGTCAAGGATATTTTTCCCTCACTCTATCGACGCGGCAATTCACGGGCGAGGGAAAGGTAGGCCGAAGAGAACCCGCTCGAAACTGTGTACACAATTACACATTTTGCCCCCGCCGCCGTCGAAAGCATTGTTGATGTGGTATCCAGAAACTGCTCAAATATTAGCCGGGAGAGAGCGGCGAGGCGGGGCGCGGGGTAGTCAACGGAGGCCGAAAAGTGACCAGGCTGGCAGAGTCGCCGCCGAGTTTGGGATTTTTTTTTTTTTTTTTGAAGGCTGTTATTACTGTTATTATTGTTAATATTATTGTTCCGTCCGTTTTGAAGAGTGTGGCGGAGGTGGCGACAGTGTGTGTGTGTGTGTGTGTGTGTGTGTGTTGCCTCACGAGGTGTCAAATAGAGTTCAAAGGCTGCTGCTGTGTTACGCCATCAACGTGCAGGTTACACAGTCACTGGACGCACCGGGACACTCCGAGATGGTCAGCTGACATCACCGGAGCGACGACGGGTCGCGGCGAGCACTGCACGCCCTGCGGGGCTCCATCGCGCTGCCTCGCCTCACACTGTAAAATGGCCGCCCCAAACACTGCCCCGCCACGGCCGGAGCTCTCACATGCTTACCGCTGCTCTGTCATCTTCATACTGATTTTTTTTTTAAACACGACGTCCACTAGGAGGAGTGCCAACAGCCCGCAGACACAGGAAAGCCGCCCACGCTAGTGTAATACCTGTGAATGAGTCATCGTAACGGCCATCACGTCACGGTGGCGGAGGGCGGGGCGCCCTCCGCCACCGTCGCCACGCCGCCCCGACCCTTCGCTGCCCTGCCCGTCCCCTGCTGCTGCCCGGCGGGGTGCCTCCATTGGCCTGAAGCTCACATTACCTCGTCTCGGTGTGAGAGGCGCCAGTACCGTCACAGTAAAGGGCGACAGATAAAGCACAAAGTGGCCTCTGGTGACGTACCCGCCGCCGGGCGACACCCGTCCTTCTCTCTAGCCCCGCGCCCCGCTCCCTGCCTCTCATTCCGCGGCCCTGGCCTCTCCTGCCCCTCGTCACCGCACTGTGGCTATGGTAACAGTCACTTACGGCTGCTGGCGGCTCGTCTGTACATGAAGGGTGGCAGGAACAGTGACGCTGAGGGGAGAACACAATGTCGGGGTTGGCCGCGAGTTGACCAATCACATCACACGGGCCGCACTCACGCGCGCGCCGCCGCCCATTCCACCAAGCCCTCTTTTTCTGCCTCCCGCCCGCTGTGGCCCACGCCGCCGCTGCCTCACGGCACTGTATCATTTACTCAATCCTCTCGTCACCTCATATCCGCGTGAAGGGCGCCGGTGACAGCTGCGTATCCCTTAGAGCAGGGATTGGGGAGGGAGGGGAGGAGGGACTGGGCGCGCGCGGAATATGGCCGCCATGCGCTAGGACCCATATCATGGAGGTAGACCCATATAGCCTAGTGCAGCCTCGTTATCCTGCCCTAGCGACTCCACGCCCCTCCTTTCTCGTGTCCAAATGAAAGGGTTAACCAGAATCTCCACTCTTTCATCCCTTCCAGTAGTAAACTAAACAGCAGCCTCCCTTGAACGGCGTTTTCAAACTTTTTGCTACAGCTGTCGGCTTCATACTCGGTTAAGATAGTCTAGTCGGAAGATGGGTCCTCAGGGTGTCTAGTAAACAGATTTTTATGTTTATGGCCCCCCCAAAAATCTCCGCCCTCCCAGAAAATCTAGAGTGTTTGCGCATAGTGAGTAGAAACCTAACTCGCTTATAATGTGCTGCAACTATAATACGGAATGTGTCGTCGGCTGTAGGCATATGCAGGCGCGGATACGGGGGTGGGGAGCCAGATGGCCCGGGCCCCCCCCAAAAAAAATATTAGGGTAACTAAAATATTTGAAATACACACAAATTGAGAAAACATAAAATATATTTAGGATACCCCTAAAAAGCTAGAGAGCTGGGGAGCGAAGCCGGCCGCCGCTAGATAGCTCTGGACGCTGTCCTCCAAACTTTAAAAAAACTCCTCCTCTATAGGTTCCTTGGGCTTTACTATGTGGAGGTGGACGGGATGCTCAGGCAAGATTTAATTTTTTTCGGTGTCTGATGTAATTTTTCACTCTCCTGCAGAGCCTGGGCACAACGGGCACGTGCCCAGGGACCCGCGCTCTTATGGGCCCCGCACTCGTCTAATAATCTATATACTCGTACAGGGCCGTAGTACGCCGTACCCAGGGGGAGGGGGGGGGGGAGTGTCGGACGATCCCCCCCCTCCCTCCATCTGCTAAAATGTCCACTTTCTGAGAGAGTCAAAATGAAAACTGGTACCTTTCTGTTGCATTTCTGGAGAACTCAGGATTTTCTTTATATATTTTCAGTGTTTAAGTTACAGAATCGTATATTGAATATTATAGAGCAAGATTTAAAGACCTAGGAAAAATCTTTGTGGCCTCATTCCTCACATGCAGGCAGAAAGTGAATTTAAGTGCAGGCCACTATCATCATTCGGCACTTCGAAGAGGAAATAAGGGAAGACTTCCTTGCCTTTGTGCACGCCCAAGACCTCACCGGTAAAGATTTAGCCTGGCTCCTTTTGCGCACCGCTGAAGACCTTGGATTGGACATGGCCAAGTGCAAGGGACTTGGTTTCGATGGAGCAAGTGCCATGGTGGGAAAATTCAAAGGGTGTGCCGCAGTACTCATGAAGAAGTACACCCTGGCCAAGCCAATCCACTGCTTTAACCACCGGCAGAATCTAGTACTGACGAAGGCGTGTGACGTCAAGGAGGTGAAGATCGCTCTTCAAACACTGACCGAGGTGTATAACTTCGTTCATTCTTGGAATATGCGCTCTCTCCGCTGCACAGAGGTTGTCAAGCTTACCTCGGCCAAGCGCGAAAAGCTTGTTCTCTGTGCCCCACCAGGTGGATTGAGAGGCATGACACAGTGCTGGTTTTCGTTGAATTTCTGCCTGTCATCGCTGTTTTTCTCGAGGAAGAACTTGACGCCACCGCTGGGCTCCTTCTCATCGCCATAGTGTCCCCCGCTTTCTCGTTGGACTGGTTGTAGTGGAGTTTATATTGGCGCATACTCTCGAGCCGAGCCGAACTCTTCAGAAAAAAAATGGCGACCTGGTGTCAGCCTATGCCACGACTCGTGGCATCGAGTCCATTTTTGCCAAATTCAGAGCAGATGCGGAGAATCATTTCCACGACGTGTTCATGAAAGCGGAAGAGCTTTTGGTCGAGGTGGGGTCATCGCATAACACCATCCCTGTGCCACGACTCTGTGGACGACAGACCCAGCGATCAAATGTTCCGGGCGAGAATGCTAAGGAGGACTACCGCCGGGCGGTGTACATTCCGTTCGTGGACCACGTCTTGGCTGAGTTGAAGAGTCGGTTCGGCGACGAAACAGTGTCTGTCGCACTTCAGCTCAAGCAACTCCTCAAAGGCCCTGAAACAACGGATGTTGCGGCTGTGCTTCAAGCGACGAAGCTCTACGAGCTCGACATCGAATCCCTGACACTCGTAAAGGCACTGGGCATTGTCTGTTCCGGTCTTCCAAACTATCAAAGAAACCCAGGCACACGCCGGCACCAGCATGTTCCCCAATCTCGCCTTTCTCTTGAAAACTCTGTTGACGCTTCCAGTCTCCAACGCGGAAGCCGGGAGGTCTTTCTCGGCATTGAAAAGGCTGAAAACCTATTTGAGGAGAACCGTCGGCCAAGAGCGCCTGAACGGACTTGCCCTCCTCTGTGTCCACTATGATATCCCCATTTCAGTCGAGAGAGTGTTAAGCAAATTCGGCGAAAAAAAACGCCGACTACTCTTTGCTTAGTGAGGCACTTGTTGAATACTTGGGAATTTGTAAATATATTTATTTAGATCAGCCAATCTTTGCAAATGTGTTACCTCAATCCCATGTAAAAGAAGCCCTATATGAATTCCCTTTTATCTTCAGCTGTGGCTAATTTTACATATTAACTCTTTTTTGTAAAGGTTAGATTTGTAATTTATATATGACCTGTATTATGATCACCCTTGCTGCTTACATATCGAAATAAACGTTTAATTTTCTTCGAATGCTCGTATGGTGATGATTTCTACCTGTTCAGATCTGCCTTTTCACTGGTCGGATGTACAATTTGAATTGTTTCTTTCATTTGTCACATATACGTTAATTGATCGGGCGCTGCGGATTTTAAGCAAAGAACCGCCATCACTATCCATTGGCTGTCACTGTTTTGAGACTGTCGCTAACTTATGAAATTTTACCATCGGGCCAAAACCCCAAATTGTTTTTCTGGATCCGCCCCTGACTCCATGCCTTCCCTCCCTCCTCTCCTTGCTTCCCACTTTCATTCAACGCTGGTTAATTATAAGTGTAAGGAAAACGGATGATAGGAAATACCTCTCTCTCTCTCTCTCTCTCTCTCTCTCTCTCTCTCTCTCTCTCTCTCTCTCCCCCCCCCCCCCCCAGAGACACGTCAGTCATCGTCGACGGACCGACTTGGGGCGGGATTCATCAAACCATTTACCGGACCTCTGTTTGGTAAGTCTCGCGGTATCTCCGCCCACCCGGTAAATCGACATTCATCAACCACTTACCGGAGCCGTGGTAAGGCCAAAAGTTAACGCGGCTCCGAGCACCCGTAACTGAGTTACCGCAGGCGTTGAAGTGGGTAGATACTGCCGCGGCTCATGTTCGGAGGCGATTTTGAGCCTATGTATTTTTTACCTCGTGACGTGCCCTACACCATCAGAAGCAGAAAAGCATGCAGATTTAGGATCTGGGCTTATAGAGGCGATGTGACGAAA
>NC_066509.1:35796395-35821395 GCF_024679095.1 Eriocheir sinensis | reverse complement strand
GGTGATGGGGGTGGTGACGTTGTTGTTGTTGTTGTTGGTGGTGGTGGTGGTCATCAGATAGACAATGTTTATTTAGTATATCTCCGCATCGGTCTTGGCTGTGGAGGAGGAGGAGGAGTACACAGGAGTACAAAGGAAAAGCAAACAGCCACAGACCTCTTGGTCCTAACTAGCCTGTTTGTTGTTGCTACCATGTACTCTAATCTACGAGTCAGAGACACAGGACAGCAAAGGCGAGGGCTCCTCCCCTCCCACCAGTCCCTCCAGCCGAGGCTGGCATGAAAAGGAAGAATACCATGTAGTACAGAAAAATTACAATGTTTATATGAATAAAAAGATCATTCACGACGACTAAGCGGATGTTCGGGTTTGCTTCTAAATATTTGTCCAGTCGGTTTTTGAACGTGCAAATAGTTTCGCTTTCGACGACGTTTTGAGGCAAACCATTCCATACATTGATGACACGGTTGAGGAAGTGTTTTGATTCATTTGAGTTGAAACGCTTCCTCGTTATTTTGTATCCATTGTTTCTTGTTACACTTGATTGAGAAACTAAAATAATCATGAACATTAACGTTGTCGAAACCCTTGAACATTTTAGACACTTCTATAAGGTCACCTCCAGTGGTGGGCACCGATCACTTTTTTGCTGTTCCGATCCCCGATCATCCGATCAGTTTAGGCAGCTGATCCGATTCCGATCATCCGATCATTTTTTAAGTACTGCTGTTCCGATCACCATTCCGATCATCTGATCATTAAAACTTATAATAATTACTATTATTTTTTTTAATAATAATTACAAGAACCACCTATTTTAGGCGTTCTTTTAGTAATAATTTCAAATAAGTAATAACTTAATTATTTGCTTATAAATATCTTTATTTTTCCTCTTTCTTTTGGTATATATGTAGGACATGGTAAAGAAAAATGTTGTCCTAACTTCTTATTTTAGGCATTTATTTAAGTCTACTCTTTTTATTCAACTTCTGAAAGTATGAAAACGGAATTATGTTCGCTATTTTAACTTTTGTTTGAAGTTGATTTAGATTTTTGACCAACATTTTTCAACTTTTTAATATTTTATTATCGATATCTAGGAAATATATTTTTCTATTCTATAAAAAAACGAGCGATAGTGATTATTAATCTCCTATCCTTCCTGATGAAATAGCTTTCTGAATAAAAGATATTGGTCCATAAGTAAATTAGTTACAAGAAGAACATAAGCAATAAGGTTTTGATTTTAAGTGAGCCGGTGTTGTTTCATCTGCCATCCACGTATCCTAAGACATCCCATCCTGATCTGCGCATGCGCGGAACCCGATGTTTACAAACACAGTGTTGATATCGTAGTTTGTACAGGCAAGATGGCGGCAAGACAGCATGGCAGCTTTTATGGGAAAATGGCCAAATTCAAGAATGACATGGACCCCATAATTCAGATAGCCTACCATTAAATGGAGAGAATCCGAGAAACATGACCATCAATCAGAAGAGAGTGTAGGTTATCTCATTTATCACATTTACCGACATACAAGGGGTGTAGGTTATCTCATTTATCACATTTACCGACATACAAGGGGTGTAGGCTATCTCATTTATCACATTTACCGACATACAAGGGGTGCAGGTTATCTCATTTATCACATTTACCGACATACAAGGGGTGCAGGTTATCTCATTTATCACATTTGCTGACATACAAGGTTTCAGATTACCTCATTTATCACATTTACCAACATACAAGGGGTTTAGGTTATCTCATTTTTCACATTTACTGACATACAAAGGTAGACGGTGGCTGAGTGATTAGCGTGCGGGGCCAGCATTCATCACGCCATGGGCAATGTCGATTCGAATCCCCACGCTACCACCTGGGATTTTTTAGTCACCGCCGAGTGGCTTAAGACTATCCACAGGCTGTCCAGAAGACCACCTATCATCCCGGATTCTAGAAGAAACCGTACAAGCGAATCAAAAATGAGTTCCAGAGGGCAGCATGAGCCAAGCATAACTAGCGCCACTATAAAAATTGCCTGCGCCATGACGGGCTTTGGCCGACCACCAGGCCCCTCATTTATCACATTTACCGACATACAAGGGGTGTAGGGTACCTCATTTATTACATATAACGACATACAAGGGGTGTAGGGTACCTCATTTATTACATTTAACGACATACAAGGGGTGTAGGGTACCTCATTTATTACATTTAACGACATACAAGGGGTGTAGGGTACCTCATTTATCACATTTACCGACATACAAGGGGTGTAGGGTACCTCATTTATCACATTTACCGACATACAAGGGGTGTAGGGTATCTCATTTATTACATTTAACGACATACAAAGGGTGTAGGGTACCTCATTTATTACATTTAACGACATACAAAGGGTGTAGGGTACCTCATTTATCACATTTACCGACATACAAGGGGTGTAGGGTACCTCATTTATCACATTTACCGACATACAAGGGGTGTAGGGTACCTCATTTATCACATTTACCGACATACAAGGGGTGTAGGGTACCTCATTTATTACATTTAACGACATACAAAGGGTGTAGGGTACCTCATTTATCACATTTACCGACATACAAGGGGTGTAGGGTACCTCATTTATTACATTTAACGACATACAAGGGGTGTAGGGTACCTCATTTATCACATTTACCGACATACAAGGGGTGTAGGGTACCTCATTTATTACATTTAACGACATACAAAGGGTGTAGGGTACCTCATTTATCATATTTACCAACATTCAATGGGTGGAGGGCATCTCATTAATCACATTTACCGAGATACAAGGGGTGCAGGTTATCTCAGTTATCACATTTACCGACTTTTAAGGGGTGTAGGTTATCTTATTGATCACATTTACCGACATACAAGGGGTGTAGGTTATCTTACTGATCACATTTACCGACATACAAGGGGTTCAGGTTATCTTATTGATCACATTTACCGACATACAAGGGGTGTAGGTTACCTCATTGATCACATTTACCAACATACAAGGGGTTCAGGTTATCTCATTTATCACATTTACCGACGTACAAGGGGTGCAGGTTATCTCATTTCTCACATTTACCGACATACAAGGTGTGCAGGTTATCTCATTTATAACATTTACCGACGTAACGGGCTTGCCGGGGGTCGTTTAAAGGGCGTTGATTAAGACTTCAGCTTCCTTAAGGCGAATTATATTCGTAGCCTATGTACAAGAAGCGTCGTAGCGAGAGCGACTCCGTTGTGTGTCAGTCGGACTCTCGTGAAGGAGTGACGAGTTACAGGTTGGATAATAATTGTTACAATTGGTCACGTACGTCAAGGTGACCTCCACGCACTATGAAATGTGATGTATATAAAACTGAGACGGTAAACACTGACGGACGATATTCCTATAAGGTGGCGTGATCTATCTGTCGTGGGTTTTTTCCATTGACAATTGTATGCCTAATTCGTGGGGATATTAAATAATAATAATACATTGATATCCTACTATAACACTGCTCGGTCACCTACCAGTGATCGCGACCTCGCGATATACAAGAATCTAAATAGCAGTCTAGTTACCATTAACATACATAGTGGGAGTTTGTCAAGCAGACTGCCTATGACACAATTACATTAAAACACTGGCTATGTAAGAACATTATCTGTAGTCATAATATAAATAGTGAGAGGTAAAACAAAACGTGTGTGACATGAAACATCAGAAATCTCTCAAAAGATAAATATAAGGACACATGTATAAGAAGCTATCAACTGGCATAGTTACAGACAATGAAACGTTCATCTAGCTCCTTAAAAAAAAATACAGTAGTGAAACACAGTACAATGTTAGGTATAGGAGCAGGGGAATGCCAGGTTTCTGTCCTCTGACTTGCCTGAGAAAAGGAAAAACTACCTTGCCAGTGGCCTCCCTGCATCCAGTCGCCGTGTCTGCACAACCAAATAATCGTGCAGGACAGAGTTCATCCTAATAAGGTAGCACATGACGACGAGACTGACGAACATCAGAAACATTGGTACAAAAAATCCAGGGTACAGGTAGGGGAGATGCAGGTATTCAGGCAGCGTTTCCTCCAGGGTTTCCGCAAACTCTGTTTTGTTTGCGAAAGATAATGAATTAAGGGAATTAGTCACATAAGAGATGCTGGAAAAGTGAATGTTATCGAGAGACCGTAGAGGAAACACTCGATCGGAAATATTGCCCGTGAAAACCAGACGGATCCGGGACAGGTACGTTGTTATGTTAGTGGAGCGGATATAGCATGCTTCCGCTATGGCATAGTGACCAGTAACCCGTTGAAAAGTGGTACCTTCCGGGCAGATGACTGATGCATAGAAGGACTGAGGGAAGTAAAAATAATGCAAACCCTGAAAGTTCTTATGGAAAACAGGTGTTGGTGGTAGCTGCTTGTAAGGGCACAGGGAAAGAGCGTCAGACGCGTTCACGCGGGTGAGGGCGATCTCGCATACCCCTCCCCGAACTGGTAGGAACGCAAAGAGAGACGCAGAGCAATAGAATCGCCCGAAGACCGTCTCCTTGCAATATTGCAAGTGTGAGTAGCTACCCGTTGAATACAGAGCGAAATCCTTCGCGATTAGAACAAGAGACGGGGACGTGTCCAGGGCTAACACACTGTCCTTAGCTGAAAAAGGGAACGGGACAATTTCGTGTGCCTCAAACACGTCCGCCGTCTGAAATGGAACATGAATGATTATGGCATCGGGGGTGAGGCTGGACTCAATCAAGGGGTAAAAATATTGACTCATGTCCGGGGTGAATAAAGGTGTCAGGCTATAATTTTGATACCCGATATGGATAGTCGTTCTCAAATCGTGGAGAGTAAACAAGTCAGGTGTGACTCTACCGTGCGCTGCATCAACCATGTTGCTAATAACCTACTGATTTGCCGTTGCGACAGAGTTAATGACGTTTTCCAATACATGCAAGGCCTGATCTAGGAGGAGAAACTGATTCACCTGGTCGATCTGCTTGATAACTATGTTGATAACCTCTACCATCTTATTTGTCTGCTCTAGCAGTTCCTCATTGTTAGTACGCAACCGCGCAAGTTTTCTACAATTGGCGTTGATCACCCTGCAATTTCGGGCAGCAAAGGAAGTGCATGAACGTAGTGGTCCCGCAAATTGCGTACGTCCTCGTCGGTTGCCGTACCGAAGAAGAACTTTGAGGCGGACCCAACGATGTTGAGCAACCCCATCTTTACCCGAGAGTGAACTGAGTGAAAACTATAATCCATGTCTACCTTATCAACTTTACCCCGCAAGAACAGAATCCTATCCTCCAGTAGTTGAAAAAGATTCAGAGAGTTGCTACAAGAAGGTGCCTTTGATTCCCTAGTCTTGGTAGCCCGTATGGCGTCTTCCATGCCGAGTAGTTTTTCTGAGACTATCCTGGTTGTGTCAGTGGTGTTGGTCAAGGAAGTATATGGATATTTTACGAGGAGCACATTTTCTATGAGGAAGACCTCTCCTATGTGTGCCGTTAGGGCACCAGGCTTCAGGTGGATGGGTGTTGTTGCAAGCAGGGAGCCGAGGGACAACATGATGATCAGAAAACGCAACATCATGATCTGAAAGTGGTGGGAATGAAGTATTTAAACCCGTGGTCTCAAGTTATAGCTATGGGTGATGGGATTATCTTGTTGAACATTTGACTCTGAGGGGGAATTACCAATATCAAGGTCCAAAGGTGAGGGAATTACTTTCAGACGATCACTGTGAGCTTCTAGACTGACTCCACTATTCGACTCGAGAACCTCGAACCGATTTCCTCTGACATTCCGAACAACTAGGTAAGGACCCACAAATTTAGCCCCCAGTTTCGAACTCCTTTCCGTTTACGTAATCATGACTGTGTCACCCTCTTTTAATTTCACCGGGACGGCCTGTTTGTGTTGTTCTGACATCATTTCAACCTTCGTAGCTTTTAACGTACACCTAACTTCTGAGTGTATCGTGGAAGACATATGCATCTGCTGTTGTGCGTACTTATCAATGTTGTAGAGAGGTTGTTGTGGTTTTGTTAGGAAGTCGTACGGAAGACGTTTCTCCACTCCATATAAGATGTAGTAGGGAGACTTCCCCGTAGAGTCGTTTACCGACGTATTTATGGAAGCGGCTATATGCGATAGCCAATCCTCCCAGTTATCGTGGAGATCGTTCACGATAGGCCTGAGGACCTGTAAGATTTTCCTATTAGCCCTCTCCGCCAACCCATTAGCAGCTGGGTGGTAAGTTGTGATGAAGGATTGCGTGATATTAAACTGAGCGCATATTTCGCTCAATACTGAATTCCTAAACTCAGTGCCATTGTCACTCAAAAGAATTCGAGGAGACGAATGTGGACACAACACGTGAGTCACGAGGGCTTGGGCCACGCGTGTGGCTGTCTTGCCCTTGAGAGGCGCTAGAACTAGACACCTAGAGAACTGGTCGACGCACACCAATAAGTAGCGCTAACCATGTTGGCTCTGGGGGAGCTGTAATAAGTCTATATTAACAACATCCCATGGCGCCTCTGGTACTGGGTATTGCAGCATAGGTGCTGGCCCTTTTACGGACCCCTTGTGCTTAGCACAAACGACGCAATGTGCGACATGTTTGTTTTCTACATCAACCCGTAATGTGGGCCAGTAGAATTTTCGTCTTGTGGCAGATAGTGTCGTGTCTCTTCCTGGGTGACCCGCAATGGGTGTGTTATGGACTAGCTTAAGCGTCACGGGGACGTATTTGTCTGGGATGACCAGTTGTTCTATAGGTACCTGGTTGGTTGGCCATGACCTACAAAGCAGGTTGTCCTCTGATAGGAAGAATTGTGAAAAGGGAACTGGCAATTCAGGAAGGTTTGATTCGTCTCCCGACTCGAGGGCGTAAATTAACCTCTTCCACGCAGGGTGGTCTCGCTGAGCAGTGTGTAGCTCAGGTGAAGTGAAGTTGTGGATGACCTCTGGGGTGGTAATCGCGCCTATCGGAATATTCCGAGATAAGGCATCTGCGACCACATTTGTTTTCCAGGTGATGTATTTTATCTCCGGATTGTATGCTTGGATCGTTAAGAACCATCTTGCCAGACGACCGTGTAGTTTTTTTCCCTTGAAAAGATCAGTTATGGCCGCGTGGTCCGTATACACCACAATTTTGTACCCCAACACTATGTCTCGAAAATGCTTCAGAGCCCACACAATGGCAAGAGCCTCTAGGTGGGTAACAGAACAGTTCTTTTCCGGAGCTGTTAGCACTCGACTGGCGAACGCTATTACATGCTTTTTGCTGGACTTATCTGTTTGCATCAGAGCGACTCCTAGTCCACTAGCCGAAGCGTCGGCACAAAGCTGAAAGGGGTCCTTGAAATCCGGAAAGACAAGGACCGGAGCCTGTGTAAGCGCTTTCTTTAAATCCTCAAAACTCGTTTGTTGAGCTGGGAGCCACTGAAATGGTACGTCTTTCTTTAACAGATGGGTTAGGGGACTCGCGCGTGCTGCGAAGTCCTTTATGAAAGGCCTGTAATAACCTGCGACACCCAAGAAAGACCGTACCTTGTCTGTAGACGTTGGCTGAGGGAACTCGGCAATAGCTTTTATTTTGTCGTCCACTGTATGGATGCCGAATTCGTCCACGACATGCCCCAAGAACTTGATCCGAGGCTTTAAGAATTCACAATTAGTGATTTTGAGCTTTAATCCGACCTCTTGAAGTCTGTGTAGGACTGCTTTTAGTGTTTCCATGTGTGCATGCACTTGGTATGATGATGTTGTCTAAATACACATAGTTAGAGTTGCCCAGCAAGTCACCAAAAATACTGTTCATTGTCCTTTGGAAGGTCAAGGGAGCTCCTTTGAGCCCGAACGGCATCCTCGTCCACTCATAGTGGCCATGAGGTTGTGCTGAAAGCCGTTATTTCACGTGACTCGGGGGCCATGGGCAGTTGCCAGTAGCCACTGACCAGATCAAGACTCGTAAAGACTTTATTTCCTCTACCGAGACACATCAGAAGATCTCTAAGAACGGGAAGCGGAAAATGATCATCCACGGTTGCGGTGTTCACACGCCGGAAATCAATCACAGGACGATAAGAACCGTCTTTCTTTGGAACCAGAAACAAGGGTGAATTCCACGGGGAATTCGATTCTTTGATGACACCTTGTTCTAACATTTCAGAGATAAGTTGTTGTACGACCTCCCTCTGACTGTGGGGGAGTTTATATACATTGATATATACAGGATTTGTATTGGGTTTTTACTTAATGTGGTGTTCAGCACACTGCGTAACTCCAAGCGGCTCGCCTGGTAGAGCAAGCGCCCCCCTATAATGTTCCAGTAGCTGGACTAAGGTTGGCCTAATTTCGGAATAGTATGCAACTTTTAGGAATGCCTCTAAATTAGCTGTGTCTTGTTCGGGAGAAGCCTGACACGCCAAGGTTATGCCTGAGACTTGGGCTGAAGGGTATTCAGCTGGTTCCGGGGCTACATTTCTCCCATACACTAGACACTGACATAATCTAACACCGTGTTTTAAGGATACAGGGGATCCAGACGTGTTTATTACCAATGCCTCTGCAAAACCTCCCTCCTTGACTGTCGCAAGAGTTACCTCCACCGTCACGCGGTGTATGTGAGGAGCTCCGTCGATACACACATCACTGCCCGTTGGAGGGGCGTTAGGCAAACGGATTTTAACAAGTTTTGCAGCACGATCCGGAACTATTTGAGGACCTTCTACGACTGCCGTTACTGTCCGCCACAAGTCTGCAATGTTTTCGTGTGGTTTGACCGTAAGAGATGACACTTGGGCGGTGGCAGACCCTGAGTCTGTGGTGGGTTGGTCATTTTCCCCCTCTGAGGGTGGGATTACAGGTGACATAGGCGATGGATTTACCATCCCCTGTATGCGTCGGCCTTGATACACGATCGCGTTGCTTTCAGGGTTTATGGTTATGTGCAGGTCTTTCATGGCGTTTAATCCTAAGATCCCATCCACAGGTAAGGCAAACCTGCAAGAGACATAAAATAAATCTCGAAAGGGACATACTTTTTCATGTAAGCTGACTGTTAGTGGTACTCGCCCAAGGATTCCCAAAGTGGTGCCCGTCACGCCTATCACATTCAGGTCGTTCTCTTGGAGCGGCCAATTTTCTCCTCTCGCCTGTCGTGTCAGTGACCTGTAAGCGGAGTCTGAGTTGACATTGACTATCGCACCTGTGTCTACCGCTAAGGTGAGTGAAATTTTGCCCACTTTGCAAGGGAGGGCAATTATGCTTGTCCGTCCCAAGGCGGCAATGACGGAGTCAAGTTGCTCCCAGTTAGTATTGTCCTTAAAGGACACGTGGATGTACGCCTTGGGGCTGTCACGAAGTCATGTCTTTTTATTCTGAGAAGAGGAGTGTGGTTTACTGTCCGCCGAGAACTTGTACTTCTGTTCCTCCTTGACTTTTTGTATTGCAGAACAACTGTCTGAATCATGAAAACAATTCCCGTGGATATGGCAAAAGGCAGCCTTCCGCTGATGGTTTGGCCTAGGGTTCCTGTGTGATGGATGATGCCCGCCCCTGTAACCTCCTGACCTCCTATCAGAGCCCTGTCTTGAATGTGTTGATTCCCTACGTTTCGCGAAGCAAGAATGTTCAGAATGTCCTGATTGTTTGCAAAAACTACAGGTGAGAGAGACCTTACTTTGAGCCTGCAATGTTGCGGCTGTTGCGAGGGGTTGATGGTGAGGGTGTTCTTGAACCTTGAGTGGGTTGTAAGTATGCAGACGAACCCGGGGGTGAACGAATTCTGCGGCCTGGAATTGATAAATAATGAGTGCCTGAACATAAGATTACCTTAGTAAATTCACTGGTTTTGGTATCGTGTTCCGTACCCTCTTCGTCTGTGGTCTGTGTTCAATGCATAAAAGTGTCGCCGAGTTTAGCGACAGTGTCTTCGTTCATACTATGGTGTAAATCAGTTACAACATAGGAGCATATTTTGATAGCTGTAATTATTAACCAATAAACGTAACGTGTATGAAATAATAGTTTGCGCCGAAACCCAAAAAAAAAAAAAGAATGGCTAGCAAGGTGCCAGTTAGACGTAATAAAAGTTAAGGTTATAATGGAATGTCATAATGTTATGGGTATGTCAAAAAAAATAATAACTCCATAAATACTGCGGTATTTTGGGTAGGAGAAAATTAAGTGAGTATACCTTTGAAGCTCTCGTTTTCCCTCGAGCGGCGAAGAGAAAACGGAGGCAGGGCACACTGAGGAAGATTAACTTTGATCAGGGAACTCACAGTATACCGCTAGCAAACAATAAGAAAGGATCAATATCGTATGCGAATGAACGTTACTCTCACAATTATGACTGATTAACAGTGTTAGGAACACAGAAATAAAAAGGTCGTGCCTCTGCTCGAAACAAAACTGAAATAAGCCGAGCCGGCATATTTTGACCAGAAGGGAATATCCACAAATACCAAGATTAATCAGCTGATGTAGTGGAGAGGGCAAAGGTTGGTGACGCCCTGGGGTACGTGCAGTCGTTGGAGTCGCGTCGGGAAACCTCGGCCTCGGCAGGAGCGGCGGTGAGAGATGAGGGAAGGGCGGACATCGGTGGACTCGTAATGGCTGCTGGAAACTGCTGACCCAGCGATTTGACCGGCCGCGGCTGGGTGCAGGAACACTGCCGCCAGACGTAGGACGGCTGCGGCGTTTTTGTTATATTGAGAGATGGGCCGCGGTGGCAGATAAGACGACTTGGGTGTGTAACCTCTTTTTTTTTTTTTTACAGCAAAGGAGACAGTTCAAGGGCACACAAAAAGCAAACATTAATAAAAAAAAAAGCCCGCTACTCACTGCTCCTAAAAAGAATCCAAAGAGGTGGCCGAAAGATAGGTCAGTTTCGGGAGGAGAGGTGTCCTGATACCCTCCTCTTGAAAGAGTTTAAGTCGTAGGCAGGAGGAAATACAGATGAAGGAAGATTGTTCCAGAGTTTACCAGCGTGAGGGATGAAAGAGTGAAGATGCTGGTTAACTCTTGCATAAGGGGTTTGGACAGTATAGGGATGAGCATGAGTAGAAAGTCGAGTGCAGCGGGGCCGCGGGAGGGGGGGAGGCATGCAGTTAGCAAGTTCAGAAGAGCAGTCAGCGTGGAAATATCGATAGAAGATAGAAAGAGAGGCAACATAGCGGCGGAATTTAAGAGGTAGAAGACTATTAGTATGAGGAGGAGAGCTGATGAGACGAAGAGCCTTAGCCTCCACTCTGTCCAGAAGAGCTGTGTGAGTGGAGCCCCCCCACACATGAGATGCATACTCCATACGAAGGCGGACAAGGCCCCTGTATATGGACATCAACTGTGCAGGGGAGAAGAACTGGCGGAGACGGTACAGAACGCCCAGCCTCGAGGAAGCTGATTTAGTAAGAGATGAGATATGAAGTTTCCAGTTGAGATTTTGAGTTAAGGATAGACCGAGAATGTTTAGTGTTGAGGAAGGTGATAGCTGGGTGTTGTCAAAGAATAGGGGATAGTTGTTTGGAAGATTGTGTCGAGTGGATAGGTGGAGAAACTGGTTTTGAGGCGTTGAAGGACACCAGGTTCTTCTTGCCCCAATCGGAAATAATAGTAAGGTCTGAGGCTAAGCGTTCTGCAGTCTCCAGCCTTGAGTCGTTAAGTTCCTGAAGGGTGGGTCTTCTATTAAAAGAAGTTGAATAATGCAGAGTGGAATCATCGGCGTAGGAATGGATAGGACAGTTCGTTTTGGAAAGAAGATCATCAATGAACAACAGAAAAAGAGTGGGAGATAGGACAGAACCCTGTGGGACACCACTGTTAATAGATTTAGGAGTAGAACAGTGACCGTCTACCACGGCAGAAATAGAACGGTCAGAAAGGAAACTGGAGATAAAGGTACAGAGAGAAGGATAGAAACCGTAGGAGGGTAGTTTTGAAAGCAAAGATTTGTGCCAGACCCTATCAAAAGCTTTTGATATGTCCAGCGCAATAGCAAAAGTTTCACCGAAACGGCTAAGAGAGGATGACCAAGAGTCAGTTAAGAAGGCTAGGAGATCACCAGTAGAACGCCCCTTGCGAAACCCATACTGGCGATCAGAGAGAAGGTCAGAAGTGGAAAGGTGCTTTTGAATCTTCCGGTTAAGGATTGATTCAAAAGCTTTAGATAGACAAGAAAGTAAAGCAATAGGACGGTAGTTTGAGGGATTGGAGCGGTCACCCTCCTTAGGTACAGGCTGTATGAAGGCATACTTCCAGCAAGAAGGAAAGGTAGATGTTGACAGGCAGAGGCGAAAGAGTTTGACCAGGCAGGGTGACAGCACGGAGGCACAGTTTTTAAGGACAATAGGAGGCACTCCATCAGGTCCATAAGCCTTCTGAGGATTGAGGCCAGAGAGGGCATAGAAAACATCATTTTGAAGAATCTTTATAACAGGCATAAAGGAGTCAGAGGGGGGATGAGTAGGAGGAATATGCCCAGAATCGTCCAGAGTGGAGTTTTTAGAAAAAGTTTGAGAGAAGAGTTCAGCCTTAGAGATAGATGAGACGGCAGTGTTGCCGTCAGGACTGAGGAGTGGAGGAAAGATGAAGAAGTGAAGTTGGAGGAGGTGTTTTGGCTAGATGCCAGAAGTCACGGGAAGAGTTAGAGAAAGCAAGGTTTTGACATTTTCTAATAATGAAAGAATTTTTGGTTAGTCGGAGAATAGATTTGGCACGATTTCGGGCAGAAATGTAAAGTTCATAATTAGCATTAGTTTGAAGGCTCTGGTACCTTTTGTGAGCTACCTCTCTATCACTGACAGCACGAGAACAAGCGTGATTAAACCAAGCGTGAGGAGTAGAGAAAGAACGAGGAATGTATGCCTCCATTCCAGAGACAATCACCTCTGTGATGCGCTGAGCACACACAGAGGGGTCTCTATCCTGGAAGCAATAATCATTCCACGGGAAATCGGAAAAGTACATCCTCAGGTCGTCCCACCGAGCTGAAGCAAAATGCCAGAAGCATCGCCTCTTCGGTGGGTCCAGAGGGTGTACAGGAGCGATAGGACAGGATGCAGAAATAAGATTGTGATCGGAGGAGCCCAACGGAGAGAACAGTTTGACAGAATAAGCAGAAGGGTTTGAGGTAAGGAAGAGGTCTAGAATGTTGGGCCGATCTCCAAGACGGTCGGGAATACGTGTAGGGTGCTGGACCAACTGCTCTAGGTCGTTGAGGATAGCAAAGTTGTAGGCTTGTTCACCAGGATGGTCAGTGAAAGGATGAAAGCCAAAGCTGGTGGTGAACATTGAAATCTCCTAGGATGGAGATTTCAGCGAAGGGAGAGTGGGTCAAGGTGTGCTCCACTTTAGAATTCAAATAGTCAAAGAATTTTACATAGTTGGTAGAGTTAGGTGAGAGATAAACAGCACAGATGTATTTAGTAATAGAATGACAGTGAAGTCTTAACCAGATGGTGGAAAATTCAGAAGAGTCAAGGTCGTGGGCACGAGAGCAAGTGATGTCGTTGCGCACGTAGGCGCAACATCCAGCTTTGGATTGAAATTTAGGATAGAGATAGTAGGATGGAACAGAGTAGAGATTGCTGTCAGTAGCCACAGAAACCTGTGTTTCGGTAAGGAAGAGAAGGTGAGGTTTAGAGGAGGAGAGATGATGTTCCACAGAATGAAAATTAGAGCGAAGACCGCGAATGTTGCAGAAATTGAGAAGAAAGAGATTCGAGGAGTTATCAAGACACCTCTCGGGTCGGCAGCCAGAAGGGGAGTCCTCCCTGGGGGAATTTGTGGTCCCCCCCCCAGTCGGGGACTCCGAGGCTTGGTGTATGTGCGCCATTTTGAAATTTTGATTTTGGGAAAAGGTGTATATGTTGTGTGAATGTAGTGTGGTGTGGATAAAGAGAGGATCTGTCTTTAGAGAGCATGCTGAACTACTCTCCGGTGTTGGTGAGACAATAGGGAAACGGTTAGTGAGGACATGGGAAGGGTCTTTGGAGGGCTTCAGCTCCCTTCTCACCTCCCATATATACCTCACCGGGAGTGGCTTGCGCCCGTTCGGTAGGTGTCTTCCTACCTACTCCAAGGCGTCTTGAGAAGACGCCTTGCAGGAAACGGTAGTGGTAACTGCTTGCAGTCACCGGGAGATGTCCGCGGGTACCGTTGCTGACTGTTTGCCGGAAGAGGTTTGGGCCGGTGCTCCCGGCAGCGGCGGTGTTGCCGCCCGCTGTGGTGCGAGGGGCATGTGGGCTGTTCCAAGGTCAGCTGGGCGTGCCTCCTCCCGCGGGCGGAGGCCCGAGGGTGTATCGTGGAGGGCTTCGAGTGAGCTGTGAGTGGCTTGCAGTGCTCGTAGCAGTGCTGGCTTGAAGCGGGGGAGCGGCTTGTAGATTGTGGCCCTCGCTTTCGGCTGCGTAGGCCTGTAGGTGGCTCGAGGCTTGACGCCTGTATAGAGCTTGTAGCTGACGCCTGGTGAGTTGCTTGTAGCTGGCGCCTGGTGAGTTGCCGCGGACGGCTGGCTTGTGACTCCTTCCTTCCTTCTACGCCTGTCCCTGGAGTTTGTTGGTGAGTTCTCGTGGCTCGGAGCTTGGAGGAGAACGAAGTAGCGAAGGCACAGGCGCGGTGGTGACCGCTGCCAAACAAATGTAACGGGCTTGTGGGGGGCGTTTAAAGGGCGTTGATTAAGACTTCAGCTTCCTTAAGGCAAATATATTCGTAGCCTATGTGCAAAGGAGCATCGGAGCGAGAGCGACTGTCGTTGTGTTTCAGTCGGACTCTCGTGAAGGAGTGACGAGTTACAGATTGGAAAATAATTGTTACAATTGGTCACGTACGTCAAGGCGACCTCCACGCACTATGGAATGCGATGTATACAAAACTCAGACGGTAAACACTGACGGACGACATTCCTGTAAGGTGGCGTAATCTATCTGTCGTGAGTTTTTTCCATTGACAATTGTATGCCTAATTCGTGGTGATATTAAATAATAATAATAATACATTGATATCCTACTATAACATTCTTGCTGAGACTTGTTTATTTCAACGACAGGAACTTATTCAGACAAAACCCGAGAAAGCAAATATGTAGCTATCTCAGTTCAACTAAGAATACAAAACTTGATTTGCAGAAACTAAATTAAATTAATTATAATAAAGGAAAATAATGGATTCAGTAATTTCAGCTTAAACTGCTGGATTTATAAAAATATGTGGAGGAGTAATTAAAGAAACTGTACTTTACATGGGAAACTTAAATAACTTCTTCACTAACTTCAATAAATGGAAACTGTATGCCATTTGGCATAAAAATTAAGGTGTTTTTGAAACTCGCGTTCACTGTGGTTAACCTTGGCCGACTTTTTCAACTCATTCATGGGCATGTATTAGTGCATCGGGTGACCTGTTGAGGAGATAGTATCGCAGTCCGCTGCTCCTTCTCACTTCTCTGTTATGAGTGCCCCGTGTGCCATTCGGCACAGCGTTTCCTGTAACGTTATTTTTGTTGTCAAAAAAAGTTTTGGAAGTGACTATTTTGGCCCAGGTATGACGACATGTAGGATTTTTTTTGGGGGGGGGTATACATTAACCTTTGTACTTCACCAAAAACCTATATACATTAGTGAAATTTTTATTTTTTTTATTTTTTTATTTATTTTTATTTGCTGATGCGTGATAACGTCCATGTTACGAGGCAGATCGTTCAATGGATATGACTTGGCAGCATTTCTTTGGTGTGAGGACTTTCATTGGATTACTTTCATCACGTTGCAAGCAGGAGAATCGTAGGGATGGGGCAACCGAGTACTTTTGGCAAACCGAGTAATTTGGGTTTGATTACTCTTCAAAACCAAGTAAACCGAATACCAAATGATTACTTTTCTCTCTTGCGACAGGCGGACAGCTGACGGTAGCTACAGGGATGGTTAGGATCGAGGCGGTGGCTGAGTGGTCGATCAGCGTGCCGGCGTGGTGAGCCCGTGAACCCATAGGTTCGAGTCCCGGGGGCATATTCGCCAAGTCTGGAACACCTCGTCTCCACGGGAAATTAGGACCAATCACAGCGCGCGCTCAGCCAGGCTACGTATTGCCAGCTCGTGACGTCATTACTTACCCTTTATTTACTCAGTTTTATCAAATATATGTTAATTATTTCGTGAGAACACACATATTTTCAACAGTTGATATGTATATACTGATGTTACTGATGTCTGACACATTATAACACAGAGCAGAAACACATAACTGATAACTGTGACGAGCTAAGTTATCTGGGAACATTGACGGAACATCGTCCCTTGCTCCTCGGGCAGTGTTACTTTATTTTCAACAGCTGAGATGTTTCTACTGATGATATTGATGTCTGACACATTATAACACAGAGCTGAAACACATAACTGATAACTGTGACGAGCTATTATTAAAGTTATCTGGGAACACTGACGGAACATCGTCCCCTGCTCCTCGGGCTGTGTTACTTTATTTTCAACAGTTCAGATGGCTCTACTGATGTTATTGATGTTTGACATGCTATAACACAGACCTGGAACACATAACTGATAACTGTGACGAGCTAAGCTATCTGGCAACACTAACGGAACATTGGCCCACAGTGTGTGTGTGTGTGTGTGTGTGTGTGTGTGTGTGTGTGTGTGTGTGTGTGTGTGTGTGTGTGTGTGTGTGTGTGTGTGTGTGTGTGTGTGTGTGTGTGTGTGTGTGTGTGTGTGTGTGTGTGTGTGTGTGTGTGTGTGTGTGTGTGTGTGTGGGTGGGTGGGTGTGTGGGTGTGTGTGTGTGTGTGTGTGTGTGTGTGTGTGTGTGTGTGTGTGTGTGTGTGTGTGTGTGTGTGTGTGTGTGTGTGTGTGTGTGTGTGTGAATTGAATTGAATTGAATTGAATTTATTGATCAAAATCAGACTTTATAAAAAAAGTGTGGGCGCTCCTCCTAAAGAAAAAAAATAACACAATATGTTGTCCATGCCACAAGTAAATATCTGGTTATATAACTAACCAAAACAAACACAACAATAATTAAATACATTAACAAAAGTAACAAAAACAGATACGAAGAAATAAAAATAATTGAAGGAGAATAATGAGAGCCAACACCAGACACTCATCTGAACATGCTTAGCACTGGCCTCAAGAACAGAGCTAAGTTTTTCATGATGGTAACATTGGTGGTTTGCATCAGTCATATATATTTGAAATGTGATGGCCTGTGCATATAATAGCTTGGTATGTACATATTATGCAACCTTACAGTCTCACTATCAGTGCACTCAAAAAGAACATGGAATTCATATCCCACAACGCCAGCATCACACTTATCTATTACAAAGCCGATCTTCTCTATTTACGCCTTTATGCCTGCCAGCATTAACAGTTGCATTAAATGTTGTTACAAGTTCTTAATCTCGTCACTATTATTCGGTTGCTCTTCTGTAACCTTGAAATATACCACTCCAATCTATAATCCACCTCAAACATTTCGTAATTACTGCACAGAGATTTTGTTACTATGTTGTTGTGCCAAGCTGCAATTCACTGGTCTTTCAATCTCAATTCCACAGCTTTTTTTAACCCATGTTGTATTGGGAACATCTTGAGACAACCATAACCATGACATACCACACTCATCACAAATGTTTTTAATACAGGCCAAACATGGAGAAGTATATATCCCTAACCTATCCAAATGTAACAAGCAGTGATACATTACTGAACAAAATTTTGTATCTTTACCTAAAATAATTTTAGACCAATATCCCATCATTCTGCTTTTTATATGTATGTCAAGTGGAAATACTCCCAGTTCACCATATACCATGTCATTGCTAGTATTCTTATAAACTCCCAATGCCTGTTTTAAAAATTTCATATGCAAAGACCCTACCTCTCTAACTCTGTAAAATCCCCAAATCTCTGAAGCATAGGTCAGTACGGGCAACACCGTGGTATTAAATAGTTCAGTTTGCATGTCGGCTGGCAAGTCAAATTTCCTACACTTTCCTATCAGTGAATACATTGCCCGTGTTGCCTGTTCTTTAAGCTCCAGCTCGCCTTTACGGAACCTTCCTTTGTAATTAAATAACACACCAAGATACTTATAGTCTTCCACTACTTCAATATTTTCACCTCCAAATTCAAATTTGTAGTTATCAGTGTTGGTTCTTCCCCTACTAAACATGACTATTTTTGTTTTGTTGCTGTTAAGTTGTAGTTTCCACTGATTACAGCACAAATTAAAAGCAGTCCAGGCTTGTTGCATTCCCTCCTCACTATCACACAAAATAACTGTTTCATATGCATACATTAATACCAGGAGTTTTAGGTATGAATTTAAGAAATCATCACCAAAATCTACATAAATACAATTAAATTCAAGCAATTTACTTTCAATATCATTAATTAAAGAGCGACCAGCAATGGTGACAAATTTTATCCCTGCCTTACCCCTACTATTGGTTCAGCATGACACAAGACCTGATGTCATCATACATGTTTCTGATTACATTAAATATTTTCCCATTCACCTTTTCGTTCACCAACTTGTACCACAAACCTTCACGCCACACCATATCAAAAGCTTTCTTGTAGTCCACAAACAGACAAAAGAGCTTCCTTTTCCTCCAATTGAACAATCAATTATACATTTAAGCAAAAATATATGATCCAGTGTAGAGTACTCATGCCTAAAACCTGCTTGTGTTTCATTAATAATAAACTTTGTATTTGAGTATTCATTGAGTCTCTCGTTAAGTGTTGAGGTAAGCAGCTTCCCCATACAACTAAGCAAAGTGATCCCCCGGTAGTTGTTAACATCCTGAGCGTCACCCTTATTCTTATAAAGTGGCACTATTGTCCCAACCAGCCACTCAGATGGCATGACGCCAGTATCAAGTATCTTATTAAAAAGCTTAACATATAGGGGAACAAAATATGCTGAGTACTTTTAATGTATTCATTTAATATCATGTCAGATGCTGGGGATTTTTTTTTTTTTTTTAATATTTCTAGCAACCTCTTCGTTGGTTATAGGGTCATTAAGTAATGGTGAGAGCTCATTATCCATATTATCATGATCATTCAGAATATTTACTTCATTATTATCAATGTTGTCATCACTCGCTAACTGTCTGAAATGCTCGGAAATTCATTTAATGTAATGTGGATCTGATGGCTCTTTTTCTGACCATTAAGGATTTTCCAGTATTCTTTAGGGTCATCACTGTTGTATTTCCTAAGTTCTTTAATTATGTTTATCTTCTTTTTTTTATTCTTTTAAGATTTGTTTTGTATTTTCTGCTTCCCTCAATCATGCTGTTAAAGTTTACACTATTCCTGTGCAAATGATATATATGCCTTGCTTTATGGTACTCCTTTCTTGTTTTCCAGCATTGTTTGTCATAACCCCTTACAGTGGCACTGTTGCTCTTTTTGATATATGTTTTTTTTCTTATGGTGTGGAAAAGTTGCACGTGCAGGGTCATTTAATATTTGCTTTAATTCCTGGCTAATGTCATCTATGGATAAATTATTCAACTTAACCATCAACGCATTTACCTTACACTCACTAATATTCCTCACATATACACCCCTTCTCTCAGCATTCCACTTTCCTGGCCTTTCACTTGCTCTTCTTTGTTCTGCCTCCTGCTTACAGCGGGTACATTACTTGGTCCCATAAATTTCATCCTTACGTATAATCCACAGTGTACATCAGACAATAGCGGATCACCAATACTCTAAAAACCACCACATATTGCATAACTTCAGGTGAACCTAAGAAGTAATCTATAGTTGTATTGTATGTAGTTGTAGGCTTGCCAATACCACAGTCTTCCTCCATCCTTCCATTAAATATAAACACTTCATGATTATTACAAAGTTCAACCAGTTTCCTGTCATAAAAGTTCCTGTCTAGCGTCAGATCTTGGTTTGCCCTGGTCTTAGTTATACCATAATCAATTACACTTGTGTGGGGTACCTCGGCAGGCACCCGATCATCATCACCAGCACCAGAGGGAACGTAGAGAGAGTATGAGCATTAAAATCACCACAAAGTACACGCATATAGTCATCACTGGTATAAGTTATCAAAAAATTGTCCAACTCATCAAAGTGCTCTTCATTGCCATATCTTGAGTGTGAGGGGGAATGTAAACACAGCTTATTACCAACTCCTTACCTAAATTTGCACTCCCTCTGTCTACTGTAATTGAGAGTTAGTTCTTATGTGCCTCCACTGAAAGCTAACATTTTTCCTAATGGCTAGAAGTAGACCCCCAGACTGTATGTATGTGTGTGTGTGTGTGTGTGTGTGTGTGTGTGTGTGTGTGTGTGTGTGTGTGTGTATTTATTTCTTGCAATATGTGTGTGTGTGTGTGTGTGTTGCAATGTGTGTGTATTTATTCATTTCTTGCAATGTGTGTGTATGAGTGTGTGTGTGTGTGTGTGTGTGTGTGTGTGTGTGTGTGTGTGTGTGTGTGTGTGTGTGTGTGTGTAATTCACCTCTTGGTCTGTTGCGGGTCTCTCTCGAGACAGCCAGCCGGTTCCCTACGGTGTATGTATTTTTTGCCATGTGTGTATTTATTTATTTATTGCAATGTTCATGTGTGTGGGTGTGGGTGTGGGTGGGTGGGTGTCTTTTTTGCAAAAATGCAATTTTTGGCAGACGGAATCACGCTCCCCTTGTATCCAGCTCACGCCCCCACAGACAACTTAGCTCGTCACAGTTATCACTTATGTGTTCCAGCTCTGTGTTATAATGTGTCAGACATCAGTAACATCAGTGTAAACACCTCAACTGTTGAAAATATGTGTGTTCTCACGCAATAATTAAAATATATTTGATAAAACTGTAAATAAAGGGTAAGTAATGACGTCACGAGCTGGCAATACGTGGCCTGGCTGAGCGCGCGCTGTGATTGGTACTAATTTCCCGTGGAGACGAGGTGTTCCAGACTTAGCGAATATGAGTCCGGCCCAAGGTGAGGCTCGCTTTAAATGCTAAACTCTTTCCAGCGTTTCAATCTGGCCACTGGGTGTCGAGGCTTTACGCTAAAACTAAATTGACTCTCTCTCTCTCTTTCCGAGCAAAAAACGAGTCACAGCCACGTCCCTCCACCCCGCCCGTGTAAATAGACGCCGTGCATCGCAACAAACCCGTAACCGTGATCCCGCAAGTACCACCACCGTTATTACCAAGCCTCTAGATAACTTAAAAATCCTTAGTTTCAATGCGCGTAGCCTAAGCAACAAATTTGATGAACTGAGATGTCTTGCTCTAACAGAAAATTTTGACATAATTGCTATAACCGAAACATTTATCGACACCACAAATATTGATTTAAGTTCCGAATACAACATAGATGGCTACAGACTCTTCAACAAAGATCGTGTAAACCGTAGAGGCGGTGGCGTCGCCCTTTATGTCAAAAGCTATTTGCAACCCACTGACAAAACACCGGGAAACAGTAACGTTGAACATTTGTGCGTGCGAGTAAACATTGCAAAAGTCAATTTAAATATATCTGTCATCTACAGACCTCCCGGGCAATCACTCGATGACGACCTTGAAATGTACAGCGTCTTAAGGCAGTCACTTAATAACAACGACTCACTGATATTAGGAGACTTTAACCTCCCCCATATCGACTGGGCGACACTGTCAGGTACAGAAGGCGAGTCACATAGAATGATCGAATTTCTAAAAGGAAATTATCTAAGCCAAATGGTTTCTGAGCCAACTCGACAAAATAATATACTCGACCTTGTTATAACGACTCAAGATAACCTAGTCAGTAGTGTCACGGTAGGAGAACACCTCGGTTCTTGCGATCATAAATTAGTGCGCGTCGACATTAGAGCTCAATCATCAGTGACTGAAAATAAAGTAAAGGTCCCCAATTTCAAAAGAGCTAACTTCGAAGAAATCCGACAAAAACTAACAGAAATACAACTATCAGATGACGGCAACGTAGATGAAGCCTGGCTAAGCTTTAAAAATCACTTACTCACTCAGCAGAACACATTCGTCCCCTTGTGCGAGAAGCGAATTAACACTAATAAAAGCCCACCGTGGTTTAATAGCGAAATTAAACAATCAGCCAATGAAAGAAAATTGTTTTACAGGTTAAAGAAAGAACAAAGCACGCCCGAAAACATTAGACTTTATAATGATGCCAGGCGACGAGTAAAAAGACTAGTAGGTCAGGCAAAGCGTAGATATGAAGAAAATATCGCAGCCAACTGTAAAAATAATCCGAAATCTTTCTTCAGTTACATAAACAACAGAACGGCGATCAAAAGTGGTATTGGACCTTTAACAAACAGCGACGGTGCACTAGTGACTGACAGCCAACACATTGCAAACCTCTTAAACAATTACTTTTCCTCGGTGTTTAATACTAACAGTCGTCCTCTCGCTACCACCAACACCAGTACTATTGTAAATCTCGAGCATGCATTGCCTAATTTTGAAATAACAACCGATGAAGTCCTTAAAGCTCTCCATTCACTTAAAACAAATAAAAGTCCCGGACCCGACAAAGTATATCCTATACTGCTTAAAGAAACAAAGAGCGAAATACTCTCCTCCCTCACAACCGTATTCAATATGTCCTTGCGACAAGGCATCGTCCCTTCGGATTGGAAAAAGGCTAACGTGACACCGATTTTTTAAGAAAGGAGACAAAAAAATACCAGGTAACTACCGACCCATTAGTCTAACTTCAATTGTAGGTAAGTTACTCGAGAGCATAATTAGACAAAATTGTGAGTTACCTCGAAAGCCACTCGTTAATTGGGGATTCACAACATGGCTTCCGTAACAAAAGATCCTGCCTGTCAAACCTACTGACCTTTTATAACGAATTCTTCTCAATTTATGACGTAACCAAATCAGTGGACGTAGTCTATCTTGATTTCCAGAAAGCGTTTGATAAAGTCCCACATCACAAATTACTTTATAAATTAAAGCAAATAGGCATTGACGGTCAAGTAAACCAATGGATCGCGAATTGGTTGAGCAACAGACAACAAAGAGTTGTGATTGACGGATTTAACTCAGAGTGGGCGCCGGTCACTAGTGGCGTCCCTCAGGGCTCGGTTATTGGCCCAGTGCTCTTCATTATTTACATCAACGACATGGATGTTGGACTCAATAATCGCATTAGTATATTTGCAGACGACACAAAGATTGGTAACTCGGTTCTCACTGACGAAGACAGGCAAAGCCTCCAAGAGGATTTGCACAAAAGTTCAGCTTGGTCGGATAAATGGGAGATGCCCTTTAACATAGACAAGTGCCAGGTCCTTCAAGTTGGAACAAAAAATAAGAAGTTCAATTACGAAATACTCGGCGTTAAACTCACAAGCGTTCAATGCGTTAAGGACCTGGGGATTAAAATCGCGTCAAACCTCAAATTCTCACATCAATGCATCGATGCAGCAAATAAAGCGAACAGAATGTTGGGCTTCATTAAAAGAAACTTTTTATTCAAGAATAAAGATGTAATACTTCCGCTCTACAATAGTTTAGTCAGACCCCACTTGGAATATGCGGTACAGTTTTGGTCTCCCCACCATGCAAAGGACATTGCTAAACTAGAAGGTGTTCAGCGTCGAGCAACAAAAATGATCCCTTCCTTGCGCAACAAATCCTACGAAGAAAGGCTTTCCACCCTTAACATGTTCTCTCTTGAGAAACGTCGCCTCCGAGGAAAACTGATCGAATGTTTTAAAATACTTAATGGTTTCACGAATGTAGACAGAACAAAATTGTTTATGATCGATGACACTTTGCGAACGAGGAGCAATTGCATAAAACTCAAATGTAGACAAGTAAACTCAGACTGCACCAAATTTTTCTTCACCAACATTGTAGTGCGAGAATGGAATAAGCTCCCACCATCAGTGGTCCAGTGTAACGCGATTGATTCCTTTAAAAACAAGCTCGACCGTCACTTCCTTCAACTTAATATTAACTAGAGTAGAAAAGCAACGTTTTGGAGCCATCTGATTAATGTAAAATCACTTAGGTTTAAGGACAGACCACCTAGTCTGGACCAAGGGGTCTGTGTGGTCTGATTTTCTATGTAAATCTATGTAAATCTCTCTCTCTCTCTCTCTCTCTCTCTCTCTCTCTCTCTCTCTCTCTCTCTCTCTCTCTCTGCTCATTTTCCCTTTATTTTCAATTTTCCGAACTTCTCTATCATTTTTTTGCAGGCAAGTTTTCAACAACACCGCTATTCTTGATTATAGTCTTGGGCACAGTGAACCATCACTACCACCACCACCATCACCACGACCCCTTAAACCTCCTTTACCATCACCACCACCACCACCGCCACCGTGACACCGCCCCCACCCCCATCACCACCAACACCACCACCATGATCACCGCCCCTACCCCCCATCACCACCACCACCATGATCACCACCCCTACACCCATCACCACCACCACCACCAACATTATGATCACCGCCCCTACCCCCATCACCACCTCATCACCACCACCACCACCACCGCCACAACTCACATCACCATCATCAGCATTTTCATCTCCGTTATTAAAGGGAGAGAGAGAGAGAGAGAGAGAGAGAGAGAGAGAGAGAGAGAGAGAGAGAGAGAGAGAGAGAGAGAGAGAGAGAGAGCAATATGGTGTGATAATAGTTTGACGTAGTGTTTCAATTTCCCTGCTTCTTCCTCCCCATAACCACCTCCTACACTCTCTCTCTCTCTCTCTCTCTCTCTCTCTCTCTCTCTCTCTCTCTCTCTCTCTCTCTCTCTCTCTGCTAGATTGTTATCATTTTTTCTTCATTTCTCTCTTCCACAAACTTCTTACGTTACCATTTCGTCTTTCCTCCTTCTTTATCCGTCTTTCCTCCTCTTCCCTCCTTCACTATTACCCCCTTAAGTTCTCCGTCTTTTCCTCCTCTTTTCTCCATTATTATTATGTCCTTAAGTTGA
>NC_066509.1:35717196-35796295 GCF_024679095.1 Eriocheir sinensis | reverse complement strand
TAAGACAACGCATGTGTCTTTCTGTTTATAATAAATGGATGGATGATTATCCTAGGCTGGGGTGAGTAATGTCGACGATAAGGAAGGTGATAAAAAGATTTTGGTGATAATGGTTATATTAAATAATGAAAACTGAAATATTTTGTTATTGTTGGGTTCAGGTATCTCTCTCTCTGAACAGAAACAAATAACAGAAAGGCAATCAGAAGTGGAATTGGACCCTTAACAACAGCGACGTTGCACTGAGCTGACAGCCAACACGTGCAAACCTATTAAACAATTACTTTTCCTCGGTGTTTAATAATAGTCCTCCCCTACTACCACCTTTCAATTGCTTAGTGTAAATCGAGCATGCATTGCCTAACTTTGAAATAAAAACCCGATGATCCTTAAAACCCTCGTCAGCAAACAATAAAATTGGGCCAGACAAAGTATATCAACTCTGCTGAAAAACAAGAACCGAAATACTCACTCCCTCTGACCGTATACAATATGTCCCTTCCGACAAGGCATCATCCTTCATTGGAAAAAGGCTAACGTACCGATTTTTAAGAGGAGACAAAAAAGTACCGGAAGTGATACAGGCCCATTAGTCTAACTGATTTGTGGGTAAGCTGCCCGGGGCATAGTTAGAACAAAATTGTGAGTTACCTTGAAAACCACTCAAATGGGTGGGGGACTCTAGCAGCACCAGGAAACAAAAGATCTGCCCTATCAAACCTATTAACCTTTTAACGACCTCTTCACTGTTTATGACGTAGCAAATCACTGGACGTAGTCTATCTTGATTTCAAGCGGTTGATAAAAGTCCACATCATAGAATTACTTTACAAATTAAAGCAAATGGGTATTGACGGTCCAAGTACACCAATGGATCGCTTGAATTGGTTGAGCAACAGACGCAAAGGTATTGATTGACGGATTTAACTCAGAGTGGGCGCCGGTCACTGGTGCTCAGTTTTTGGCCCAGTGCTCTTCATTATTTACATCAACGACGTGGATGTTGGACTCAATAATCGCATTAATGAATTTGCAGACGACACAAAGATTGGTAACTCGGTTCTCGCTTTGACGAAGACAGGCATTGAAGCCTCCAAGAGGATTTGCACAAAATTTCAACTTGGTCGGATATATGGAGATGCCCTTTAACGTAAGCAAAGTGCCAGGTCCTTCAAGTTGGAACGAGGAATAGAAGTTCGATTACGAAATGCGCGGCCGTTAAACTCAAAAGCGTTCAATGCGTCAAGGACTTGGGGATCAAAATCGCATCAAAACTCAAATTCTCACAAGCAATGCATCAATGCAAGCAAATCGACGAACAGAATGACTTGGAAGCTGTTCAAAAGAAACTTTTATTCAAGAATAAAGATGTAATACTCCCGCTCTACAATAGTTTAGTCAGACCCCACTTGGAATATGCGGTACAGTTTTGGTCTCCTGTACCATGCAAAAGATATTGCTAAATTAGAAGGTGTTCAGCGTCGGGCAACGAACAGCGATCCTCCCTTATGCGCAACAAATCCTACGAAGAAAGGCTTTCTACCCTGTAACTGTTCTCTCTTGAGAAACTTGTCGCCTCCGAGGAAAACTGATTGAATGTTTTAAGAGAAATACTTAATGGTTTCACGAATGTGAGACAGATCAATATTGTTTTATGATCGATGACATTTGCGCACTTTGAGGAACAATGGCGGCAAAAACTCAAATGTAGACAAGTAAAATTCAGACTGCACCAAATTTTCTTCACCAACGTTGGTAGTGCGAGAATGGAATAAACTTCCACCATCAGTGGTCAGAAGTGTAACACGATTGACTCCTTCAAAATAAGCTCGACCGTCACTTCCTTCAACTTAATATCAACTAGGTAGAAATGCAACGTTTAGAAGCCTTCTGATTAATGTATTAAAATCACTTAAGTTACATGGACAGACACCTAGATCTGGACCATGGGGTCTGTGTGGTCAAAATTTTCTATGTAATTCTATGTCCTCTCTCTCTGTCTCTCTCTCTCTATCTCTCTCTATCTCTCTCTCTCTCTCTCTCTCTATCTCTCTCTCTCTCTCTCTCTCTCTCTCTCTCTCTCTCTCAACTACGCCGTACGTAACGCCCGTACAACAAAACGACTCTCAGCCGTCCTTCCATCCCGCCCGTGTAATAGACACCTCAAGGCACTACCAACAGACTCGTAACATTGAACCCTCCAGGTACCTCTATTGCAAGCTTCAAAGATAACCTAAGAGTCCTTAGTTTCAATGCGCGTAATGCCTAGAAACAAATTGATGAACTGCTAATGTTCGCTGCTGACAGAAAACTTTGACGTAATTGCTATAACTTGAAACATTTATCGACACCACTAATATTGATTTAAGTTCCGAATATAACATAGATGGGCTACAGATTCTTCAACAATGATCGTGTAAACCGTAGAGGGGTGGTGTCGCCCTTTTGTCAAAAAAGCTACTTGCAACCTACTGACAAATCACTCAAGAAACAGTAACGTTGAACATTTGTGCGTGCGAGTAAACATTGCAAAAGTCAATTTAAATATATCTGTCACTTACAGGCCTCCGGGCAATCACTTGATAGCGATCTTGGAAATGTACGGCGATCACTTAAGGCAAAGTCACTTAATAACAGCGACTCACTGATACTCCGGAGTAACCTCCCCCATATCGACTGAACAGGCGACACTGTCAGGTACAGAAGGTGGAGTCCCATAGGGCGATCGAATTTCTAGAGGAAAATTATGTCTAAGCCAAATGGTTTCTGAACCAACTCGACAAAATAACATACTTGACCTTGTTATAGCGACCCAAGATAACCTAGTCAGTAATGTCATGCGGTAGGAGAACTTTCCTCGGTTCCTGCGATCATAAACTAGTGCGCGTTGACATTAGAGCTCAAACATCGGTGACTGAAAATAAAGTTAAAGGTACCCAATTTCCAAAGAGCCAACTTCATAGAAATCCGACGAAAACTAATAGATATGCAACTATCAGATGACGGCAATGCAGAGGACGCTCCTGGCTAAATCCTTTTAAAATCACTTACTCACTCAGCAGGACACATTTGAACCCCTAAAGTGAGAAGCGAATGCTAACACTAATAAAGTCCCCTGTGGTTTTAATAGCGAAATTAAACACTCAGTCAAGGAGAAAATTGTCTTACAAGGTTAAAGAAGAAAGACCAAAGCACGCCTGAAAACATATTTGCTAAACTTTACAATGATGCAAGGCGACGAGTAAAAGATTAGTGCATCAGGCAAAGCGTAGATATGAAGAAAATATTGCAGCCAACTGTAAAAATAATCCGAAATCCTTTTCTTCAGTTACATAAACAACAGAAAGGCGATCAGAAGTGGAATTGGATCCTTAACAAACAGCGACGGTGCACTAGTGACTGACAGCCAACACGTTGCAAACCTATTAAACAATTACTTTTCCTCGGTGTTTAATAATAACAGTCCTCCCACCACTACCACCAACATCAGTGCTAATGTAAATCCCGAGCATGCATTGCCTAACTTTGAAATAAAACCCGATGAAGTCCTTAAAGCCCTCAAATCACTTAAAACAAATAAAAGTCCTGGACCTGACAAAGTATATCCAACTCTGCTGAAAGAAACAAAGAGCGAAATACTCTCCTCCCTCACAACCGTATACAATATGTCCTTCCGACAAGGCATCGTCCCTTCACTTTGGAAAAAGGCTAACGTGACACCGATTTTTAAGAAAGGAGACAAAAAAGTACCAGGTAATTACAGGCCCATTAGTCTAACTTCGGTTGTAGGTAAGCTACTTGAGGGCATAATTAGAGACAAAATTGTGAGTTACCTTGAAAACCACTCATTAATTGGGGACTCACAACATGGCTTCCGAAACAAAAGATCCTGCCTATCAAACCTATTAACCTTTTATAACGACCTCTTCACTGTTTATGACGTAACCAAATCACTGGACGTAGTCTATCTTGATTTCCAGAAAGCGTTTGATAAAGTCCCACATCATAAATTACTTTACAAATTAAAGCAAATGGGTATTGACGGTCAAGTACACCAATGGATCGCGAATTGGTTGAGCAACAGACAACAAAGAGTAGTGATTGACGGATTTAACTCAGAGTGGGCGCCGGTCACTAGTGCTCGGTTTTTGGCCCAGTGCTCTTCATTATTTACATCAACGACGTGGATGTTGGACTCAATAATCGCATTAGTAAATTTGCAGACGACACAAAGATTGGTAACTCGGTTCTCACTGACGAAGACAGGCAAAGCCTCCAAGAGGATTTGCACAAAATTTCAGCTTGGTCGGATAGATGGGAGATGCCCTTTAACGTAAGCAAGTGCCAGGTCCTTCAAGTTGGAACGAGGAATAAGAAGTTCGATTACGAAATGCGCGGCGTTAAACTCAAAAGCGTTCAATGCGTCAAGGACTTGGGGATCAAAATCGCGTCAAAACTCAAATTCTCACAGCAATGCATCAATGCAGCAAATAAAGCGAACAGAATGTTGGGCTTCATTTAAAGAAACTTTTTATTCAAGAATAAAGATGTAATACTCCCGCTCTACAATAGTTTAGTCAGACCCCACTTGGAATATGCGGTACAGTTTTGGTCTCCCTACCATGCAAAAGATATTGCTAAATTAGAAGGTGTTCAGCGTCGGGCAACGAAAATGATCCATCCTTTGCGCAACAAATCCTACGAAGAAAGGCTTTCTACCCTTAACATGTTCTCTCTTGAGAAACGTCGCCTCCGAGGAAAACTGATTGAATGTTTTAAAATACTTAATGGTTTCACGAATGTAGACAGATCAATATTGTTTATGATCGATGACACTTTGCGCACGAGGAACAATGGCGTAAAACTCAAATGTAGACAAGTAAATTCAGACTGCACCAAATTTTTCTTCACCAACGTTGTAGTGCGAGAATGGAATAAACTTCCACCATCAGTGGTCCAGTGTAACACGATTGACTCCTTCAAAAATAAGCTCGACCGTCACTTCCTTCAACTTAATATCAACTAGAGTAGAAATGCAACGTTTAGAAGCCTTCTGATTAATGTAAAATCACTTAAGTTTAAGGACAGACCACCTAGTCTGGACCATGGGGTCTGTGTGGTCTGATTTTCTATGTAATTCTATGTATCTCTCTCTCTCTCTCTCTCTCTCTCTCTCTCTCTCTCTCTCTCTCTCTCTCTCTCTCTCTCTCTCTCTCTCTCTCTCTCTCTCTCTCTCAGTGACTGAAAATAAAGTAAAGGTGCCCAATTTCAAGAGAGCTAACTTTGTAGAAATCCGACAAAAACTAACAGAATACAACTGTCAGATGACGGCAACGTAGAGGAAGCCTGACTAAGCTTTAAAAATCAATCACTCACTCAGCAGAACACATTTGTTTCCTTGTGCGAGAAGCGAATCAACACTAATAAAAGCCCACCTTGGTTTAATAGCAAAATTAAACAAAACAGAGCACGCCCGAAAACATAAGACTTTATAATGATGCCAGGCGACGAGTAAAAAGATTAGTATGTGAGGCAAAGCGTAGATATGAAGAAAATATTGCAGCCAACTGTAAAAATAATCCGAAATCTTTTTTCAGTTACATAAACAACAGAAGTGGAATTCGACCTTTAACAAACAGCGACGGTGCACTAGTGACTGACAGCCAACACATTGCAAACCTCTTAAACAATTACTTTTCCTCGGTGTTTAATACTAACAGTCTTCCTCCCACTACCACCAACACCAGTACTAATGTAAATCTCGAGCATGCATTACCTAATTTTGAAATAACAACCGGTGAAGTCCTTAAAGCTCTCCATTCACCTAAAACAAATAAATGTCCCGGACCCGATAAAGCATATCCTATACTGCGCAAAGAAACAAAGAGCGAAATACTCTCCTCCTTCACAACCATATTCAATATGTCCTTGCGACAAGGCATCATCCCTTCGGATTGGAAAAAGGTTAACGTGACACCGATTTTTAAGAAAGGAGACAAAAAAATACCAGGTAACTACCGACCCATTAGTCTAACTTCAATTGTAGGTAAGCTACTTGAGAGCATAATTAGAGACAAAATTGTGAGTTACCTCGAAAGCCACTCATTGATTGGGGATTCACAACATGGCTTCCGTAACAAAAGATCCTGTCTATCAAACCTATTGACCTTTTATAACGACCTCTTCTCAGTTTATGACGTAACCAAATCACTGGACGTAGTCTATCTTGATTTCCAGAAAGCGTTTGATAAAGCCCCACATCATAAATTACTTTATGGGTATTGACGGTCAAGTAAACCAATGGATCACGAATTGGTTGAGCAACAGACAACAAAGAGTGGTGATTGACATATTTAACTCAGAGTGGGCGCCGGTCACTAGTGGCGTCCCTCAGGGCTCGGTTCTTGGCCCAGTGCTCTTCATTATTTACATATACGATGTGGATGCTGGACTCAATAATCGCATTAGTAAATCTGCAGACGACACAAAGATTGGTAACTCGGTTCTCACTGACGAAGACAGGCAAAGCCTCCAAGAGGATTTGCACAAAATTTCAGCTTGGTCGGATAGATGGGAGATGCCCTTTAACGTAGACAAGTGCCAGGTCCTTCAAGTTGAAACAAGAAATAAGTTCGATTATGAAATGCGCGGCGTTAAACTCACAAGCGTTCAATGCGTTAAGGACCTGGGGGTCAAAATCGCGTCAAACCTCAAATTCTCACATCAATGCATCGATGCAGCAAATAAAGCGAACAGAATGTTGGGCTTCATTAAAAGAAACTTTTTATTCAAGAATAAAGATGTAATACTTCCGCTCTACAATAGTTTAGTCAGACCCCACTTGGCATAATTATGCGGTACAGTTTTGGTATCCTCACCATGCAAAGGACATTGCTAAATTAGAAGGTTTTCAGCGTCGGGCAACAAAAATGATCCCTTCCTTGCGCAACAAATCCTACGAAGAAAGGCTTTCCACCCTTAACATGTTCTCTCTTGAGAAATGTCGCCTCCGAGGAAAACTGATCGAATGTTTTAAAATACTTAATGGTTTCACGAATGTAGACAGAACAAAATTGTTTATGATCGATGACGCTTTGCGAACGAGGAACAATGGCATAAAACTCAAATGTAGACAAGTAAATTCAGACTGCACCAAATTTTTCTTTACCAACGTTGTAGTGCAAGAATGGAATAGGCTCCCACCGTCAGTGGTCCAGTGTAACACGATTGACTCCTTTAAAAACAAGCTCGACCGTCACTTCCTTGAACTTAATATTAACTAGAGTAGAAAAGCAACATTTTGGAGCCATCCGATTAATGTAGAATCACCTCGGTTTAAGGACAGACCACCTAGTCTGAACCCTGGGGTCTGTCAGGTTTTATTTTCTATGTAATTCTATGTAATTCTCTCTCTTTTATTATTATTGGCCTGATGCATTGAGGAGACGCCGATGATGAAAATAACGGAGCGACTACCAAAGAGAAACAGAGCGGCAGAAACCACCACCAAACGGAAGATAAGGTAAAGAGACTTAATAAGATGATCCGCTGCGATGCAAAATATTAGTATAGACCCAAGAACACCACTTAGGAATAAATAATGCAAACAGCAACATTATAAATTTCCTTTTTATCCACAAATTTGTGCTATCAAACACAGAAAGTCGTAATCATTTTTTGTAAATATTTATTTTTTCAATTGTTCTATATGTATATATTTTTTATCTTTTTATTTTTATTTTACATCTTGTTCTTAAGTATAAATATATCGTATGTATAAGAGGAGGAAAAGGAGCATAAATTGGAAAAAATTAAGAAATAGATCAGAACAAGTGAAAACAATAAGAATAGGAGGCAAAGAGTAAATTGCTGCTCTCTCTGTTTATCAAAACGTGCCAAAAAAGGAAAAAGAACTATCAGAACTTAAGTCGGGTGAATCAATCAATCAATCAGTGGGGGCATACGCATAGGGGTGCATTGCCTCACCCACCCTATGATGCCAAGTCCGGGGGTCACTCTGGGCAAGTCTCCATGCAGGCTCCTTTCTTATCTCAAGTACCTCCTGGCAGGATCTATCGACTTCCTGAATTCATGAACTCTGTGGTCGTCTCCTTGGCCTCCTCCAGGGACTATAAGGATTACTGCATCATCAGAAACAACAATATCGGTCACCTTCATCAACATTTCGATTACCGTCCGTGTTCACTCTTCCTGAGCGGTTGGACGCTTTAAGGCTCTCCACCATTCTACTCTGTCTTCTGCCTGATGCTCATCCAATCCCATCACTACCAAGTCTTCCTGTATAGAGGTTTTGCAGTGACGTCACGAAATAGCGTCGTCTGCACCTTAAGCGTCGTCTGCAAACCCGTTGGTGGTCATCTCCCCAACAGAGTGTGCAGACGGACCACGTGTGCCCCATCCCCAAGTCACTACCCGCGGGCAGATGGCAGGACCTTCAGCATCATTTGTGTTAAGTGATTACGCGAGATCGCTTGAGAATGCTGCGAAGCTAAGATACATCGAAAAAATCAGTGCTTTTGGAAGAGGAGACTGGTAGACTGGCTGTCTAGCTGGCTGGCTGTCTGGTTAACTGGTGGGTTGACTGGTTGCCTGGTGGGTTGATTGGCTGGCTGATTGGTAAAATGACCGTCTGTCTAACTGACCGACTGGATGGCTGACTGGTTGACTGGATGACTGACTGGGTGGTTAACTGACTGGCTGATTGGTTGGCTGGCTGGCTGGTTGAGTGGCTGATTGGTTGGTTGGATGACTGTCTGGCTGGTCGGTTGACTGGCTGTCCCTTTGCCTGGCCGATCTCCTGTTGCTGACAAGTGATGCCCAGGTAGGAAGCACAGGCAGGCAAACAGGTGAGGGCAAGTGACGACAGGTGAGGGCAGGTGACGGCAAGTCACCTTACACTACGCACTCTTTGAGGGTCACTTCCCTGCGTACACTTATATACTCCACCCAGCACTGAGCTCTGTCCCACTGTGCACTTTACCTCCACTGAATTTCCTTTATTATTTTCTTCCCCTGCTTGAGCGCCGCCATGCGTGTTTACCTCCGCCAGCTCATGTAAATCCCGTTCCATAGTAATCCCCCGCCACACAATAAGCTAGGGGACCCGGGGCAATACCTAAATGAGTGTTACCTCATGTAATAATCTGATCAGTCTTGCCTGTAATATTTACCGCTGACAAAATGAGCACTGCAGAGTCGAGATGAAGCAGACGGCCGTCAGTTTTTCCTCCTCACAGCTGCTGTCCACTTCCCCCGCCCTTCTGGATTCGCTGGAAATCTATAAAATGACACAGCATCTCTCCCGTGTCGGTTAGAACATCCAACCACACAGCATACGTATCCCATGACGAACACACAGAGTACTTGTGCAGCCGCCACTAAGGTTTGCTTTGATAAGTGACCACCGCCACTGACCACCAAGATGGCCGTGCAGGAAAAGTATCAAGTCTAATTGTCCTGCACTGATCCTGTACTGGTCCTTTAGCAAGTCAGGCACCAGTGAATTAGAGTCCCTAGATAGAGAGAGTCCCGACATAGGCAGCCCTGTGTATAAGGCTGCTGGGCGCCATTTTAAAAACATAATTTTACCTATTTTGGTAGCGGTTTCGGCAGCTTTTTAATGTAACCTGGACCTGGTGTCAGCCTATGCCACGATTCGTGGCATCGAGACCATTTTTTTAGGTAATAGAAAGACTTCCCCAACTGCTGCCGATAATGTTTTACAGCGATAAGTATTGTTGAATCTATCCAGCACAGCAGCAACACTAAAAGAGAAGCAGACTTGTGTGAAGTCTCTCGATACCCTCTGAGTGCTGCTGCCTCTCAAGGTCATCAGCAGCCCGCCTTGACATGCCTATATCACAGGCTGTGTGGGTTACTGAGTGCCTATACTGAGACAGTGGCTGATCGTAAGGCTAATAATTATCTCGTGTCACCTTACGGCACATTCCAATGGCTGGTGGCCAAATTATGGTAAAGTATTAGGGCATAATGGTGGGTTGGCGACACCGGTTGATGTAGACACAAACTGTCTCTTATTTACTTTCCCAGAGCTCGCTGGCTGCTGACTCCCTGCTGGCTGTTAGAGGAAGGTGTGCATGTCTGACACAGGTGTGCTCAGTTTCAGTGGACGACCCGTATGGTTGTGAAACAAAAATACAAAAAGAGCGTGCTAGCGTTTGAAAAGCGCGGCGAAAACAGGGCCAATAATGGCGTCCAAATCTTAGGTTGTCGGGACTCTCTCCATCAGGGGACTCTACAGTGAATCATTGCCATCTCTAACAAGAAAATATTCAAATGCATAAAAAAATTAATTATTAGCCCCACTTATGATTTTTATGTGAAAAACTCATCTTGGGTAATGTATATTAATCTATGGTTTCATTTAACATTGCCAAGTTTAATACAAGAAAATGGCCTCATAAGACTGAAACAAATAACAAGTGGAAACAAACAAGGATTATTGCGATAAAAATCATATACATAAAAAAAGATCAATTTGAATATCAAATATCATTTAATTCATATAAATCTTTTTTTTTTTTTGAGAAAAATCATGATTTATTCCATCCCTGCCACTCTTAACCCGAGAACGTCGGCAGACCGTTTTCAGGGCTTTCCCGAGTCGTGGCTGTGGTACGGTGGACCCTAAAAATACAGCTCAAAATTAATGGAGTTTGAGTATTATTTTTAACGGCTTTATGGTTATGAGAGGAGTACTCTGATGTACGTTATATGCTCTTTTCTTAGTCTCAAATGCAGTGTAATTTTGTCATTTCTCGGCCACTTCTCGGCTTTCCCATAGCCGAAGCCCACTGGTGAAAGATCACAAGTGGACAAACTAGAACAAAACCAACAAAATTAATGTTTTTCCTGCCGTGAATTTCCCCAGCACGCATGCGTGGTGGACAGCAGAGCGATTTATTTCTGCGAGGAGATAATTCACGCAACACCGGCCTGCATAGTAGACCACCCCTGCTGCCACTCTATCCTGCCACGCACTGCGTATTTCTGCCGGCCAACACCACATGCCGAATAAATTTAAACTAATCAAACCTAACCTAATGTAACCTATTTAATGGGGGGCTTGGTCCCCCTTGACCCCCTTAACAGGGGAATATGCCCCCCCCCCCCCCCGAGCCGCCTTCTATTTTCCGGAAGTCACTTGTTACCACACTGCATTCAGGGACCAAAAGAGAATCCATGTTGTAGTATCACCTTTGCCAGAGGTGGCTACCCTCTCGTGAATATTATCCCCTCCTCCTCTTGCGTGCCCAAACCACCTCAACCTCCTCACTCGGCACTGGACTCAGCTCCTATTTGGCCTGCCTGGTGGACGGCAACCTGGCACCTCCACCCTAACACCCAGAGGCTCACCTTCCCCCGTCTCTTCCCGTGCCCAAACCTCCTCAAGATCCATACTCCAGCCCTGTCCTCAGCTCATGGGTAAAAATGTAGCAGGAGTAGGCATATTATTTTCAGGACACAGAATATGCCCAAACCAGCAAAAAACCTACTTTTAGGAGGGTACATATATCAGGAACACTACAGTTCCCCGTAGCACACTCCGCCTATGTGAGTGAGCGTGTGAGGTTTCTCTCTCTCTCTCAAATGTCACAAATTACTTTTAAACTAAACCAACCCCGACTTGTAGCCTAACGGCTAACGGGTAACTTTGCCCTCTCTCAACCCCCCCAGACCTACCCTGACCAAACCTAACATACCTAACAGCTAACTGGGGGGTGGGGTTCGACCCCCCCCCACCCTAACCTGACAACACACACATCTAGGCAATACTCAATTGTGTCGTCCTCACTTCCTCGGCCCCTAACTCAGTGTGTGCCAAGCCGTGAGGGGGGTTGATTGCACTTCAGTTATGTATGTTGTTATTCCTATTTGAACATATTTTCTAGACCATTTCCGATGGTCAATAGATCAATCTGAATACACTGAGGTATTAGCAATAGAGAATATATGCCCCTTGTGCTTCACAGACCACGCCTACTCCTCCTACACATTACCCAGGTCAGGTTAGGCAAAACCCTGACTACTTCCCCTTATTTCCAGTATTTCCAGCCTGGCAGGATGGTTCCCTGTAGCCTTGACGCCTCCCAGCCGGCCATCACAAGTGCTCCATTAAAGCCAATATCTGAGCGCCAGGAAGCAAAACTGATCCCCCTTGTGAGGCATGAGTGTTTCTCCTCATTTCTACTCTTTATACCGTGATGTGCCGCCTGCAGCAGCTTCCCAGACCACTAATAATGCGTCCCTTCAACAACGCCAACAGCGGCAAAAAGAAAAACTGTTCATCGAGACGAGTGGTGACTGTTTCTCCTTATTTCCACTATTCACAGTACCCCGGCAGCCTTAATGTCTCACCTGGGGTCGTGGAGGGACTCTTGGAAAACAGCCCCAGCGTGGAAAAGAGGAAAAATGTCCCTGACAGACGTGGAGGAGGAGCGACTCAGTGTCCGCCGCCGAGTTGTTGTTGTGGTGGTGGTCGGTGTGGGCAGGTACCGTTAATTTGAGTACCGGTACTACTGGTACTTAAATTAACGGTACCTACCCATTCCTAGTTGTCTGTGGTAGGTGTGGGTGTGGCGGACTGAACGTTCCCCCCTGTTCCCCCCTCTACTGCGCATGCGCCAACCCGTGTTGGCCCGCCCCATTTAAAGGGGGGACCAGCTGGCCTACTGCAGACTGATCGGTCCCCCCACGAGACATCGGTCCGCCCTCCTTATTCTGTCATTTGCATGCCTGTTATTTTCCACTGTGTATAACGATTTTTATTTTAATCATATCTGAACATACTATCTGTAATATACAACAGGATGTAACGATATAGACTCTAAGAGCCCAGGGTCAACCTGGAACTGGGTTTCCAGAGCATTTGAGAAGAGTACGTGCCCCGCGGCTCTATAATGAGTTACCCGGGATGTTGAGAACAGTGGCAGTCTGGCAATCTTCAAGAAAGCGCTGAAGACTCACTTATTCACTAAGTCCTACGACTTAACAAATATGAGGATTGAAGACAACTTTAGGTGCTAATATTACTGTTATAATGTTACCGGCCCTGTGGAGCGCTGCTGCGGCGGCGGACCGGGGCCTGAAACCTCATCAACGGTATCAAAACGTACAACTAAAAGCCTTCAGTAAATTGGTTTCCCTTCTTTCTGCATCACTTGTTGGGGTTATTTCCTAGGCGAGACTGCTGCCACATTAATAATTATGGTCACCAATCCTTTACAAATTACCTTTATATGCTCTAGATTAATATTATGAAGACTGTAACAACTCCCTTAGGTTAGTATGTTTTGGGAGGCGCCCACCAGGTTACGTTAGGATAGGCTTCCCGACCCCAAAATCCACATGATGAGGCGGGGGCTCTGGGAAGCCAGCACTCTGCAGATGCGCAGTCAACGTAATAAAATTCATAATATTAAAGATGAAGAGCTATAGTCCATGTAGTGATATTCTAAAAGCTTTACCCCTATATGATGAGCTAGTGCTGATTTAAATAGATAGAGACTGAAGGATGACCAGGGATTCTGGGAGGCTATTTTGTACTGGTGGACTCTATGGGTAGATCAGGAGTTAGAACAAATAGGTCTGAAGGAGCGATTGCAGATTTATTACGAAAGATCTGCCAGTACTTGATTATGTTCATTATTGTGTGTGGGGGATTTAGCTTATAGTTTATTTTGGGGGTCTCGGGGGGCACACATTACACAACTTATGCTTCCATGTATATTTTTCCAAATATAATATAGATACAAGGATATAGTGTTTTTTAGACCTTTACTCACTATGCTTCCATTCACTTTACTCTCTTATGCTTCCATTCACTTAAATTTAAGCACATATAGATAAATTTTATTATCAGGGATACATACAACAAGTATATTTTTCCAAATATAATATAGATACATGCAAGGATATAATGTTTTTTTTTTATTCCTGGTGCTATTTACACATGTATCCTTAGTTGTATAATCACACTCTGTACTGTCTGGGGGTTGGGACGGCATGCTCCTCCCTTTCATTATCTACATCAGTGACATAGACAATGGGATAACTAGTGACATAGGTAAATTTGCAGATGACACCAAAATAGGACGCCCTATTAGGGCAGGGGAGGATGCTAGAGCACTGCAGGAGGATCTCAACAAACTGTCAGCTTGGTCAGAGAAATGGCAGATGAATTTTAACATCACCAAGTGTAGCGTACTTAGTGTAGGAACACGCAACCCATTACACGGGTATAGTTTAGACTCCACAGCGATAGGCAGGTCTGAGTGTGAAAGGGATTTGGGAGTGTTAGTGAACTCTGACCTAAAACTAAGGAAGCAATGTATTAGTGCGAGGAATAGGGCTAACAGGGTATTAGGCTTTATTAACAGGATGGTAACCAACAGGAGTGCAGAGGTCATCCTCAGACTTTATTTAGCGTTAGTTAGGCCACACTTAGATTATGCAGTCCAGTTTTGGTGCCCACACTACAGAATGGACATCAACTTGCTAGAATCAGTTCAGAGGAGGATGACCAAGATGATTCAGGGGCTGAGGAACCTTCCATATCAAAATAGGCTGAAACATCTAAACTTACATTCACTAGAGAGACGAAGAGTGCGGGGAGATCTGATAGAAGTATTCAAATGGGTCAAGGGTTACAACAAAGGCGATATAAGTAAAGTACTGAGAATTAGCCAGCAGGATAGAACTCGCAGTAATGGATTTAAATTAGAAAAGTATAGATTTAGGAGAGATATAGGCAAGCATTGGTTTAGTAATAGGGTGGTGGGGGAATGGAATAGACTCAGCAAGCACATAGTTAGTGCAGGGACGATAGCTTGTTAAGAGTAGACTGGATAGCTACATGGACGAGGACGACAGGTGGCAGTGAGGTGTGGGTGCAGTAAGGTGACGGGGTGCTGGATGCGTGCCTGGGTACCGCCGGTATAGCGAGGACCAAGCCTCTACCTGTAACCCCTGTAACTACACCTCACCCACCGTGAGTAGTGGGGGGGATTCTGGAGCTGCCCTGTGTAGGCCACCCGGCCTCTTGCAGTTTCCCTATGTTCTTATGTTCATATGTTTCATGGCATGGTTCAAACCGTTTCTGATCTTGCAGCAAGACAAAACACACACACACTCAGGAGGGCAGGACTGTCGGCCCTTCACTGCCGCAGGATCACATACACATATAGGAGGGCAGGAATGCTAGCCTTCTGCTCCTGCTGGGAAGATGAGTTCACAACTTCATGGCTTACATCCTGTACCTATTGTATACAGGTAAGATACCATACTAAAAAAAGGGTGCGGCTGGTGAGGTGAGGCAGGCGAGCTCGGGGCTAGAGGGCACCGTTGCCAGATTATCGTACTCCAGAGCCGCGTAATTACCGGTTTCTGGCTATAACTGTTGCCAACAAGCACCAATAATTAACCATATAAACGATATCCATATATGAAGACAGTTATTTGGGTGATGAAAGCAGTTTATTGGATCGGAAATCGGCAAACATAAAAGGCTGAGTACGACAATTTGGCAACGTTGCTCGGCGGGACCGATTTTTCCAGTGTTTTGGAGTGGGCCGAATAGCGCATATAAACACAGGTCGGCGCATGCGCAGTAGAGGGGGGAACAGGGGGGAACGTTCAGTCCGCCCCAGTTGTGAGCGACCGGTGCTACTGGTACTCAAATTAACGGTACCTGCCCATCCCTAGGCGGTGGTCGGGAGTCTTGCCTTTGTAACGGCACTCCCTGATGATATTGATCTTGATGTCACAGGTGGCTCGGGATTTCTCCCCAGTCCCCAGCCAGGCCTTTGTAGCGGCAGCTCCTGTGAAAAGAAAACAAAACATGCGGGAAGTCAAAGTTCTCGGGGCAAGATATCATTCCCTACATCTTTCACGCCACAGCTTTTTCTGGGTCTGGTCTTGCTCGGTCTGGGTCTTTTGAGTTTCTAAATTTCTTTATGTCTCCTCTTCCTTTCTTTTCTTTTCTCTTTTTTGCCAAAATTTATATAGTACTGCCTTTACTGCCTCCATTTGTGTGTTTTCAAAAAGAGTTCTTCCAATGGTGCGTCCTGGTGGTGTGGCCCAGACGTACGTCTTGTTACCTGGACGGGTTGAAGGGAACCCCACGTACAACACGCCTGCAGAATGCATATTTGCGTAATCACTCTTAGCACTAAAACTATTAAGCCGCTGCTGGAAGGTGTGTTGATTGCACTAAGTAAAGACTACCTACAAAATATAATGACTTATATTTATATAAGTGAAAAAGTATTTATATTTATATTGCTGTAAGTAAAATAAAGTAATTTAGAGTTGATATGTTCTTTGACTAGAGTGTTTAAGAACTATAGTTAAAAATGAGATCATATGAAATTATATATGAGAATACATTGGTATTAGTATGTAGGGGTTAAAATTCGTATAGTCTTTGACCAAGGTACTCTGCTAGTTTTCTCTTAAATACGGATGTTGACAGGATAACTGTGTCTGGCAGGCTATTCCACAAAGCAATCACTCGGACTGAGAAGTACCGCCTACGTATTTCTGTGTTGCTGTGGGGTAGAAATATTCTGTGTGAATTTCCACGGGTTCTAGATGATGTCTGGAGGGACAACAACTCAGAGGGCTGCACAGGAGAGAGGCCATTGAGAATCTTCCAGACCTTGACTATGTTAGCTCTAAGCAGTCTACCATGCACAGAAAAGAGACCCGAGGCATCCAGTCGGGAGGCATAGTCAAGATGCGAAAGTCCAACAATCTCCTTGGTCCTGAAATGCCTGAATTTTTTCTCTTTTTCTACACTCACACACGTCCTCTGCGTGTAACGAAACACACGAGAAATTAATCCAGACAAGGAAAGGTTTGCCGGCGCCGGGAATCGAACCCGCGACCAGCGTAACGGGAGAGCCACTCCTTTACCAGTCGGCCAAAGAGGTACCCCAATGGCTAAGTGGGTTATGGGAGGCTCGCCCATCAGGCAAGTCGTGTCACTACACGGCTCCCCATTCCTATTTAGATTAATTTCTGTGTGTTGAGTTCCCATTTTCTATGAACTTCGGAGAGCATGGGCCATCACTCTACCTGTTACCCTCTCGGGGTGACACAACAGAACCACAGGAGAGGATGCCACCGCTATGCCACCAGTGAAATGCCAGAATTTTTACTCTTTACAACACTCCCACACGGCCACTGCGTGTAACGAAACACACGAGAAATTAATCCAAACAAGGAAAGGTTTGCCGGCGCCGGGGATCGAACCCGCGACCAGCGTAACGGGAGAGCCACTCCTTTACCAGTCGGCCAAAGAGGTACCCCAATGGCTAAGTGGGTTATGGGAGGCTCGCCCATCAGGCATGTCATGTCACTACAGTCCATCGTCGTTGGACTCTCTCAAGCATGTCAGTATCACCTACATACCGTGTGTGCCATACAACTGAGCAAAATTCCAGCACAAGACGGATATGAGAGGTGAGAAGAGATTTCATAAACTCAGGCTCACGGTTAACTGTGCTCCTAAGTAAATTCGACGAAATTCCTGCAGCTTTATTTGCAAGAGAGCGTATGTGGAGATGAAACTTCAACGAAGTATCCACTTGAACCCCTAAATCTGATGCAGACTGCACAAACTGTAAAGGATTTCCTCTAATATAGTAGTCAGAGTACGGGCCAAGATTTGGAGCAGATCCTCGGCAGAATCTAAGAACACGGGTCTTGTCCGAGTTGAGCCTGAGCCCCCACGATTCCGCACGTGACAGCAGTAGGTCTACATCTCTCTGCACAGAAACAATATCTAACAATGTAAGAGAAGGCGTAGTCTTATTTATCTTTTGGTATATTTTCAGATCATCAGCGAAAATTTTGTATTTACAGGTCAGACCGTGAGCCACAAAGTTAATATAAATGAAAAAAAAGGTTGGTCCAAGGACAGACCCCTGGGGAACTCCACTAGTTACATGCGTAGAATCACTCTCAGAACCCCCAACCACAACCCTCATCACTCTACCGTTCAGAAATCCGTGTATCCTAGAGAGTAAGGGATCCCCTATACCGATGTGGGAGAGCTTACTGATCATAATATGTTATGATTAACAAGGTCAAACGCTTTACTAAAGTTAAATGCTGCTCCTCTCCTCGCCACGGGCCGGGCAGTGCAAGATGAAGTGCCCCAGGTCCTCCAGCTCGTCTCCACACATGGTGCACGCCGTACTCTCGTTGTTAAACCTTTTCCTATCTCTCAGCCTCATGTTATTTGTTCTGCAGGTGAAGAGGACGGCTGATGCTTCACTGTTGTCGTACACTTCCTCTTGTCCGCCTATCTCTTCTCTCCAGGTTCTATATATTTTCAGGGTTGCTTTTTCTTCTTTCCACATTTTTGTGTCCCGTGCTCTAACTTCTTTCCTTATTTCGTCGTTTGCTTCCTCTTATTCCCGCCCTTCTTCTGTCTTCTATTAGTCCTTTCATCCATCCATTCTTCTTGGTCTGTGCTCTCATCTCTTCAGCAACACTTTGTAGCAGGTCATTCCCTTCCCCTCTCAGAACATACTGCAAATATTTTACTTGTCCTTCCATAATCCTTGCCTTCATGCTTGATACTCCCACCTCTCCTCTTAAAGCTGCATGCTGCCTGGGCATAACTTGGGGCTCCCAGTATCTTCCTGCACACACTGTTCTCTATTCTTTGCAACCTGTCTATCTCTTGCTTTGTGAAATCTATTATGTTGGCCCCATACAATATTGCTGGAAGAGCCACACTTTTCCAGTATGTTTCCCCTATCAGTAGTCTTGAGCAGCTCCTTGCCACAACTGAGTAAGTCATATTTGCCATTCTGGTTGCCTTTTGTATCATAGACTCTTTCTGTGCTTTAAATAAATTTCTGGTGTCATTTATTACAATACCTAGATATTTCAGCTTATCCCTAACCTGTATCCCTGCTATCTCCTGTGGTCTGTCTTTCATATTAAATATTATAATGTTACTTTTTTGTTTATTTATTTCTAGTCCGCATTCCCTTCCTGTTGCCACCACCTGCTCAGTCACTGCCTCTGCATCTTCTACACTCCCCGCTAACAGCATTCCAGCATCGGCAAAAAACAGAGATGTTATATTGAAGGCCTCATCTTTAAATCCCTTGTCCAATTCCTCTAGCTTCTGAATGACTTGTATGTGACTAACTTGAATAAAGTAGTTGAGCCTGTACAGCCCTGCCTTATCCCACTGCTTACTGGTATCTCAAGGTCTTCCCCCTCATCCATCTTCACCCTGGTTATATCCCCCTCGTACAGTTTAGTAATTATGTCTATTGCTTTTTCATTTATCTTATATTCCATTAACATTTTGATCACTACGTCCCTCATGATGCTATCAAACGCTTTGGCAAAATCTATTGATGTGACTATTAGTGGCTTTCTTTTCTTAAATGTCTTCTCTATACAGTACCTCAGGATTACAATGTTGTTTTCTACTTTACCTCGCGCTGTAAAGCCTGCCTGGGTGTCCTTTCCCCATCTATTCCTTTCTATGTGTTCCTCTAGACTCATCCGTACAACTGCCATCATTAGTTTGTAGCCTTCATTGGTTAGTGCCATGATGGGTCTGAACTCACTGACTCTGGGTTTCCTGGTTTTGGGTATCATGATTGTGTTTGATTCCTTCTATTCTACTGGCATGTCTCCTGATTGTGCTGTGTGTCTCAATGTTCTGGCTAGTGTATTCAGTAGCACTTGGCTATTCAGGAACACTTTAGAGGAGGACTCTGCTGTAGGGGTGGGCAGGTACCGGTACCAATACCAGTATCAACGGTACCAGCTAAACAGTACAGTACCGGTATCAGATTGCTCGGATTTATTTATTGGATTTATTGGATAATTCTTCATGTCCGATTCTGGATTCTGGATATTACTGACTTAGGAACTAGTTTGTATGGTGCAGTGCAAGGCAGCCATGAGGCTCAGTCTGTCTATAGAGCCCCGAGTGAAACAATAACAGTGGACTTAGAAAATGGAAGCCAGCCAACGCAGCACAGCACATTCTCGGAGCAGCTATTACAGCCATCTCATCCCCAAAACATTTATAGCAGGGCCCGTTAGGTTATAATGGTTGGTTGTATTAGTTTAAATATATTCGACATGCGGTGCGGCCCGTCTAAAATTACGCAGGTACGTACGCAACGCGGGACGCAGTGGGGCGGCGGCGGCCACTACGCTGGGCACCTAATGGCATGCCCGACACTCGTCAACAGACCGGCTACAAGGTTATATTGGAATAGATTACAAGAGTATGCGTTAGGGAAGAAGTCAGAGGGGGATGCGTAGGAGGAATATGTCCAGAATCGTCCAGAGTGGAGTTTTTAGAAAAAGTTTGAGAGAAGAGTTCAGCCTTAGAGATGGATGAGACGGCGGTGCTGCCGTCAGGACTAAGGAGAGAAGGGAAAGATGAAGAAGTGAAGTTGGAGGAGATGTTTTTGGGTAGATACCAGAAGTCCCGGGAAGATTTAGAGAAAGCAAGGTTTTGGCATTTTCTATTGATGAAAAAATTATTGGTAAGTCGGAGACTCAGAATGGATTTGGCACGATTCCGGGCAGAAATGTAGAGATCATGGTTAGCGGGAGTTCGAAGGCTCTGGTACCTTTTGTGAGCTGCCTCTCTATCTTTGACAGCACGAGAACAAGCGTGATTAAACCAAGACTTTTTAGGCTGCGGTGGAGACCCTTGACAGAGTCTCTATCAAGGGACTCCAGGCCTCGGCAGTTAGCCACGGGTCACGGCCGCCCATGGCCTCACGGTTCTCGCACACATTTCATGGCTATTTCCACAATCATTTTTATCCCTACAATTTTTCTTAAGGCTAAATAATAACTTTACTCAATTAACTGCTGGCTGCTAACACTGCTTGGAGGGGAACTCATTAAGGTACTGGTAGGCAAGTTTTCCTAATCTGAGGTATTTTCTGGTGTTTCCTTCCGACCATTTCCATGACTCTTCATCTGCCCCGGCCCAGCCTTTTTACCTTGTGGCATTCATGAACCATGTCCACTGCGTTTGTTTGCCGTTTACCGTTGATGAGGTTTCAGGCCCAGCTCCGCCGCTGATGCAGCGCTCTACTGTCTACTGTCTCTGCGTCACTACTGGACGCTAAGATCAGTGCCATTGCACTTTTTAGAAGTGTCTGTGTTTTTGGCCTCGGGTTCATCATTCCTTTTTCTCTTCCTTGGTTCATCACCCTCACCCACGCCAACACTTGCACCACAGAGGCGAGCACTGTTCCTTGCACCTGCTCTGCAATGTGTAAAGAAGATAAAAATGACCTCTATACCAGATAAGTTGCCACTCTGTAGTTGCTGTCCATTTCTACTGCTGCAAATCCCCTATCAGCTGCTGCCCTCGAGGTTTCTTTCATATAGTTAAGCGCGGTTCACACGGGCAAAGTTTCCCTATGTTTCGGCACAAAGTTGAACGGAAAATGGATACCGGCATCCTTGGCGGTTGGAAGTGACCTCCTTCCCGTGGTTCCGTGACGACGGTGATCTTTCTCCTGCTGTGGGGAACTCTTGTGGCCTTCTCACGTCAAAATTACAGTAATTATAATGTCTAACGAGTTGGTGTGGCCCAAAAGTGTAGTGAAGTCACTGTGCGAGTTGATAGAAAAGCACAGATGCCTCTGGGACCCGAGAGAAGCTGATTACCCCAAACACAAACCAAGAAGGCCAAATGCACTACAGCAAAGAGCCAACAACGCCCTGCACAGTGATGGTCCAAAACACCGAATATACTCTATCCCATGTTTTTTTTTACTCTACATAAATATAAATAACCAGAACGATCGCGTTAGGTGGATCGAGAATGATTATATTATATCATATTTCAGTATGCAATAGTCAATACCCCACCAACATATGCCTGACTTATTCATGAACATAGGTCGCTATTGATAGGAGGTCTTAAATTACGAGACACGTCAAAAAACAAGAAAACTCACGCCAAAAATCAGCAGCCGTGGACCTGGTGGTCATAGGTGGTGTTTGTAAACACTAGCTAGTGCGAGACTTGGCCGCAATGTGCCCTGCCGCTCGCAGGAGCAAACTCCAGTATCGTGTGAACGAGTGATCCAGCAAAGCAGGAGCAGGAACGGGAACACGAGATGCAGGCACCTAGGAAACTTTGCCCGTGTGAACCGCGCTTTAACTATTTCCACACCTTTCTGGTAATCTTCTCGACTTTTCTCACCTGAGTCTAAGGCTGGGTAGTGGTGTGGACTCAACAGTGGCTGGCTGAGGGGCATTCTGGAGACACAAAATGAGGGTCATTACATCGGCTACAGTTGATGCAGTCACTCATTTGCTTGGTAGTAAATCATGGACCCCGCTGAGTGTTGTCCAAGAATAGGGGATAGGTGTTTGGAAGATTGTGTTGAGCTGACGGGTGGAGAAATTGAGTTTTTGAGGCACTGAAGGACACCAAGTTACCTCTGTCCCATTCAGAAATGATAGCAAGGTCAAAGGTTAATGTTCTGCAGCGTCCAGCCTTGAGTCATGCTTCCCGTTGTGAGGGTCTTCTGTTGAGATGCTGAGCAATGCACAGGAGAGTTATCGGCATGAGTGGATTGTAGTTTGTTTTGGAATTAAAGATTATTAATGTGTATTGCCTGGGCTTGGGATGACAGGTTCCTCTCTTCTCCTTTGTTGTATAACTGCAACAATAAACTATCAATCAATCAGTAATGAACAACATAAAGAGTGGGAGATAGCCCAGAGCCCTGCGGAACACCACTGTTTATAGGCGTAGGGGAAGAGCAGTGACCGTCTGTTAGTTAAGTAACACAAGGCCTCACTGTTGTGATTGTTTCTTGAGGTGACCACGTGGGCCGAGCAGAAAGTCCTCTCTCTCTCTCTCTCTCTCTCTCTCTCTCTCTCTCTCTCTCTCTCTCTCTCTCTCTCTCTCTCTCTCTCTCTCTCTCTCTCTCTCTCTCTCTCTTTCGTGCATCGCAACAAACCCGTAACCGTGATCCCGCAAGTACCACCACCTCTATTACTAAGCCTCTAGATAACTTAAAAATCCTTAGTTTCAATGCGCGTAGCCTAAGAAACAAATTTGATGAACTGAGATGTCTTGCTTTAACAGAAAATTTTGACATAATTGCTATAACCGAAACATTTATCGACACCACAAATATTGATTTAAGTTCCGAATACAACATAGATGGCTACAGACTCTTCAACAAAGATCTTGTAAACCGTAGAGGCGGTGGCGTCGCCCTTTATGTCAAAAGCTATTTGCAACCCACTGACAAAACACCGGGAAACAGTAACGTTGAACATTTGTGCGTGCGAGTAAACATTGCAAAAGTCAACTTAAATATATCTGTCACCTACAGACCTCCCGGGCAATCACTCGATGACGACCTTGAAATGTACAGCGTCTTAAGGCAGTCACTTAATAACAGCGACTCACTGATATTAGGAGACTTTAACCTCCCCATATCGACTGGGCGACACTGTCAGGTACAGAAGGCGAGTCACATAGAATGATCGAATTTCTAGAAGAAAATTATCTAAGCCAAATGGTTTCTGAGCCAACTCGACAAAATAATATACTCGACCTTGTTATAACGACCCAAGATAACCTAATCAGTAGTGTCACGGTAGGAGAACACCTCGGTTCTTGCGATCATAAATTAGTGCGCGTCGATATTAAAGCTCAATCATCAGTGACTGAAAATAAAGTAAAGGTGCCCAATTTCAAAAGAGCTAACTTCGTAGAAATCCGACAAAAACTAACAGAAATACAACTATCAGATGACGGCAACGTAGAGGAAGCCTGGCTAAGCCTTAAAAATCACTTACTCACTCAGCAGAACACATTCGTCCCCTTGTGCGAGAAGCGAATTAACACTAAAAAAAGCCCACCGTGGTTTAATAGCGAAATTAAACAATCAGTCAATGAGAGAAAATTGTTTTACAGGTTAAAGAAAGAACAAAGCACGCCCGAAAACATTAGACTTTATAATGATGCCAGGCGACGAGTAAAAAGACTAGTAGGTCAGGCAAAGCGTAGATACGAAGAAAATATTGCAGCCAACTGTAAAAATAATCCGAAATCTTTCTTCAGTTACATAAACAACAGAAAGGCGATCAAAAGTGGTATTGGACCTTTAACAAACAGCGACGGTGCACTAGTGACTGACAGCCAACACATTGCAAACCTCTTAAACAATTACTTTTCCTCGGTGTTTAATACTAACAGTCTTCCTCTCGCTACCACCAACACCAGTACTATTGTAAATCTCGAGCATGCATTGCCTAATTTTGAAATAACAACCGATGAAGTCCTTAAAGCTCTCCATTCACTTAAAACAAATAAAAGTCCTGGACCTGACAAAGTATATCCAACTCTGCTGAAAGAAACAAAGAGCGAAATACTCTCCTCCCTCACAACCGTATTCAATATGTCCTTGCGACAAGGCATCGTCCCTTCAGATTGGAAAAAGGCTAACGTGACACCGATTTTCAAGAAAGGAGACAAAAAAGTACCAGATAATTACAGGCCCATTAGTCTAACTTCGGTTGTAGGTAAGCTACTTGAGGGCATAATTAGAGACAAAATTGTGAATTACCTTGAAAGCCACTCATTGATTGGGGACTCACAACATGGCTTCCGAAACAAAAGATCCTGCCTACCAAACCTATTAACCTTTTATAACGACCTCTTCACTGTTTATGACGTAACCAAATCACTGGACGTAGTCTATCTTGATTTCCAGAAAGCGTTTGATAAAGTCCCGCATCATAAATTACTTTACAAATTAAAGCAAATAGGTATTGACGGTCAAGTAAACCAATGGATCGCGAATTGGTTGAGCAACAGACAACAAAGAGTAGTGATTGACGGATTTAACTCAGAGTGGGCGCCTGTCACTAGTGGCGTCCCTCAGGGCTCGGTCCTTGGCCCAGTGCTCTTCATTATTTACATCAACGACGTGGATGTTGGACTCAATAACCGCATTAGTAAATTTGCAGACGACACAAAGATTGGCAACTCGGTTCTCACTGACGAAGACAGGCAAAGCCTCCAAGAGGATTTGCACAAAATTTCAACCTGGTCGGATAGATGGGATGCCCTTTAACGTAGACAAGTGCCAGGTCCTTCAAGTTGGAACGAGGAATAAGAAGTTCGAATACGAAATGCGCGGCGTTAAACTCAAAAGCGTTCAATGCGTCAAAGACTTGGGGTCAAAATCGCGTCAAACCTCAAATTCTCACAGCAATGCATCGATGCAGCAAATAAAGCGAACAGAATGTTGGGCTTCATTAAAAGAAACTTTGTATTCAAGAATAAAGATGTAATACTCCCGCTCTACAACAGTTTAGTCAGACCCCACTTGGAATATGCGGTACAGTTTTGGTCTCCCCACCATGCAAAGGATATTGCTAAATTAGAAGGTGTTCAGCGTCGGGCAACGAAAATGATCCCTTCCTTGCGCAACAAATCCTACGAAGAAAGGCTTTCTACCCTTAACATGTTCTCTCTTGAGAAACGTCGCCTCCGAGGAAAACTGATCGAATGTTTTAAAATACTTAATGGTTTCACGAATGTAGACAGATCAACATTGTTTATGATCGATGACACTTTGCGCACGAGGAACAATGGCGTAAAACTCAGATGTAGACAAGTAAATTCAGACTGCACCAAATTTTTCTTCACCAACGTTGTAGTGCGAGAATGGAATAAGCTTCCACCGTCAGTGGTCCAGTGTAACACGATTGACTCCTTCAAAAATAAGCTCGACCGTCACTTCCTTCAACTTAATATCAACTAGAGTAGAAATGCAACGTTTTGGAGTCTTCTGATTAATGTAAAATCACTTAGGTTTAAGGACAGACCACCAAGTCTGGACCATGGGGTCTGTGTGGTCTGATTTTCTATGTAAATCTGTGTAAATCTATGTAAATCTCTCTCTCTCTCTCTCTCTCTCTCTCTCTCTCTCTCTCTCTCTCTCTCTCTCTCTCTCTCTCTCTCTCTCTCTCTCTCTCTCTCTCTCTCTCTCTCTCTCTCTCTCTGGATAATCAAAATCGTTGTGTAAGGCAGAAATATATTATAAAAACTTACACACACACACACATATATACACTGAGTGGAAAGAATGACGAAGTGGCTGAGAGATGTGGTGTGAAGGAGACACAGAGGAGAGAGAGACAGAGAGGGCTGCAATGGTTGGGACATGTGAGGAGAGACAGGTGGCAGGGAAGAGAATAAGGTAGTGGCTGAGAGATGTGGTGTGAAGGAGACACAGAGGAGAGAGAGACAGAGAAGGCTGCAATGGCTGGGACATGTGAGGAGAGAGACAGAGGGCGGTGGAGGGAATGGAGGTGCACGGGAGGAGACCAGTTGTAAGACCAAGGAGAGCATGGAGAGGAACAGTGACACAAGACTTGGGAGTGTTGGAAATAGAGGAAGGATTAGCACCGGACCAGCAAGATGGCGGAGGACTATGGCAAGTCCCACCCCAGGAGAGGGAGAAGATGGACCATAAGCCAAGAAGATGCTGATGACCCTTTTCTAACTATCCCCGTCTTGATGCTGCTCCTCTTCCTCCTTTTCTTCCAGGCTTCCTTCTATTCTCTTCCTCTTCTTTCATAATTTCTTCCTTTCCTCCATTCCTTTTCTTTCTGTTCGTGCTTTTTCGTAATATTTTCTTGTCCATCTTTCTCTTCTTTCTTTCACTAGACTTTTCATTCCTTTCTTTCTTTTCTGTTCTTGTTGTTCCTCCATGTCTGTCTTTCTCTCTTTGTCTTCTCTTTCTTCTTGTTCTTCAGCCAGGGCGGGGTTGCCAAACACTGTCCTCCACCGCCACCACATACAGCAGCACCACACAACACCTCAGGGGAAGTGGATCTTCATGTGCCTGGCAATATTCCGCTTGGTCTTGTAATATTTTCCACAAACATCACACTTGAACTCTCTCAGATCAGTGTGTGAGACAACGTGGCTGTTCAAAGCAGACTTAGAAAAGAACCTTCTGTCACACTCAAGGCATTCATAAGGTCTTTCACCAGTGTGTGTAAGTATGTGTCTATTTAATTCACTCTTCACACTGAACCTTCTGTCACACTCAGGGCATTCATGAGGTCTTTCACCAGTGTGTGTAAGGGTGTGTGTGTTAAGGTGACACTTCTGAGTGAACACTTTGCCACACTCTTGGCATTCATGAGGTCTTTCACCAGTGTGTCTAAGGGTGTGTTTTTTAAGGTCACTTTTCGTACTGAACACTTTGCCACACTCTTGACATTCATGAGGTCTTTCACCAGTGTGTCTAAGGGTGTGTTTTTTAAGCTCACTCTTCCTACTGAACACGTTGCCACACTCTTGGCATTCATGAGGTCCTACACCAGTGTGTTTAAGTATGTGTCTATTTAGTTCACCCTTCAAACTAAACCTTTTGTCACACTCAGGGCATTCATGAGGTCTTTCACCAGTGTGTGTAAGCATATGTGTGTTAAGGTGACTCTTCTGAGTGAACACTTTGCCACACTCTTGGCATTCATGAGGTCTTTCACCAGTGTGTATAAGGGTGTGTCTGTTAAGGTGACTCTTGTGTCTAAACACTTTGCCACACTCTTGGCATTCATGAGGTCTTTCACCAGTGTGTGTAAGGGTGTGCTTGTTAAGGTCACTCTTCCTACTGAACACTTTGCCACCCTCTTGGCATTCATGAGGTCTTCCACCAGAGTAGGTGGGTGTGTTTGTTGAGGTCACCCTTCCAAGGGAGTCTTTTCTCACACTCTTGGCACTCATGCTTCCCTTCAGCAGTGTGTGCAAGGCTGTGTCTGGTGAACTTGCTCTCGGTCTCAAACCTTCTCTCACTCAAACTCTCCCTTTCCTTTATGGCTGGAGATGCCAGCAGCAAAGTGGTGGCGGTGGTGGTGGTGGTGGTTCTCCTGAGCACCCCTGATCAGAGCATGCAAGGTGCTGTTCAAAGTTATGGCACTGATTTTTTTCTTTGGCACAAAATATGATGAAGGAATTGCACTTTACTGTACTGCATAGTCTGGCACTGATCCTCACAGCAGTGGCAGGCTGCTCCTGCTGGTCCTGGCCCCTCAGGCTGCTGCCCGGCCCTGCAGCCTCCACTGCAACAGAAGTCAGCGGCAGTGAGGACGCAGCACGGCACCCGCCTCAGACCCTCGCTGCTGCACCAGCACCAGGGGTGGCTGTTGGGACAAAGATCACAACCTCATAAAAACATGCTTCAAACTGAATACCAAAAACGTTTACAATTTCCATAAAATGTAGCAGAGCACAACACAGTTACTGGTTTTCAACCCCAATATTGTGACAACTGCATCAAAGAAGCTGAGGCAAAATAGACCCAGAGCATTGAACTAGCTGCTTTTGACAACCTGGAGGCAACCATGCAGAAGGCAGCTGAAAAGCACCTTGTGGATATGGGAAGCGGAAAACAGAGACAGAACAATGCTGCAGAACAGCCACCAAAGAAAAGGGCATCAAGGAAGGGAAAGAACAGAGCAGGGAAGTGTGCAGGGCGTCGCCGCTTTGAGAGAAAGAACAACAAGATAACGTGGATCAAAAACAAACAAAAAAAACGAGAAAAATGAAATAATACCAGACATGTTTAAACATGAAAGAATCAAATTGTCACCAACAAGATTAAAAGAGACAAAAAATCCGGAAATAAACAACCACGGAGACAAATAAACACTCTCGGAGGCCAAGAAGTAAAGAAGAAAGCTCCCTCTTGCTCTCCATGAAGACGCAGCAAAGGTGCCGGACAAGGGGACCAGACCCAGGTTGTACACTGCCTGGGATGCTATGACCTCCATGACTACTAGAAGGCCTCTGGCTCAATACAGAGACAAAATAATGCAAGCACTTGTGCTGTACTATCGAAACCAAGTGCCTGCGGAACACCAAACTCGAGCTGTCATGAATGGAGACGAGATATGGCAGGGTCGCTCTTCCTTCCTTCCCCCTGTTCCTCCCCATCTTCCAGGGGGACGGGAACTGTCAGGCATCTCTTATAGTGAATCCACGAGGAACTGGCGGAATGGGGGGTTTCTGCGGGGGTCTCTCCTCCCGTACCACGGTGCCACATCTCTTGTCTCCAATTGTGGGATTAGAGTCAAGGTGTTAAGTGGACCACCATTAGCCTCCCTTCATTTCCTCCCCCTCCTCCTCCTCCTTTCTCTCTCTCTCTCTCTCTCTCTCTCTCTCTCTCTCTCTCTCTCTCTCTCTCTCTCTCTCTCTCTCTCTCTCTCTCTTTCCGGGTATGCGGGTGAAGTGTTTTCACCTCAGGGAACTAGACGTCCCTGCCCTGCATAGTCTCAGGTCACCCTTGGACAAGGTGTAATACCTGATCTGTCTCCCGTGCCAGGGTCACGGTGAAGCCTCTGGGCAGCAGCAGTGGTGGATTGGACTGCAGGCAGAGGATCTCTTTATGAGACAATGGCTGGAGTTCCAGGGTGCTAGTCAGCTGGACCGTGCCTAATTATTTAGGCCTGCGGTGTAGAGGAGTGTGGCGACCTCTACACTAAAAAGCCTCCCTGGGAACCAGTTGTCGGTGTGAGCTCCCCGTCCCTCCCCTCTATCGACGGTACTCCCATCCCTATTCTGCATAACAGCTGGTTCTTGTTTTCTCCTGAAAGAGATGTCTTCCGTGGGCCATTTGAGGTTGTACCTCCCGGCTTCTAGGTGGAGTTTCTGAGTGTTTTTCTTATACTCAAGGAATATTTCATCTTTTTGGTCTCTCAGGAAGGGCGTCTGATACTCTCTAGAGTTGGTGGAGAACACCTGGTGACAGGTGCCACTGGCGAGGCCTCGAAAGGGTCGCAGAGTTGGGTTAGACATTTCGGAAAGTGGGAACGAATTGCTGGTTCCTCTCCTCCCTTGCCAGCTCTGCTCTGTGTGACTACGCCGGCCCCGTTCTATGGGACAAAACTTCGAGGACAATAGCTGAAAAGCGCCGGGTTGTGAAAGTCTCTCTCGTGACCGAGGCTCAGGACAAGCGATTGGTCTTTGAGGCGTTTTCAAGACCCTGTGGGAGCGAACTCCCAGTGTTGGAGGCATCAAACACAGCAGTATCTAATTTCCATGCACAATTTTTATACAATTCAATTTATGGTCACACTTTAAGTTATTTCAAAAGCGCTTTTAATATTTCCCCAAACTGTTAACTCGCTTAAATTTCTAACAGTGCCTTCGAACCTTAAGTGTGACGTCTGTCCCGGACGATTTGCAGCTCAGTTCTTCCAGCTGAGTAAAACTTGCCGCCTCTGCGTTCAAAGACTACATCTTCAGAAGACTGTGACTGAATGGAAAGTCAAGCATAACGATCTTGAAAAGAAATTCGTACCCCTTCAGGAATTTGTTTTAAGTAATGTGGCAGTGACATCGATGGTGGAGAGGCCCTCCACCGAGACTGTGCCCTCTCCAGACGACCCTCCTGCTTCACGGGAGGACGTGTTACCTGCCTCACAGGTTGACTCCCAGCCTGCCTCACAGGCTAACCCCCAGCCTGCCTCACAGGCTAAGCCCCAACCTGCCTCACAGGCTAACCCCCAGCCTGCCTCACAGGCTAACCCCCAGCCTGCCTCACGGGACAACCGCCAGCCTGCTTCACAGGCTGACCCCCAGCCTGCCTCACAGGCTAACCCCCAGCCTGCTTCACAGGCTAACTCCCAGCCTGCCTCACAGGACAACTTCCAGCCTGCCCCACTTAACGCTTCTCTTCCTGCATCACAGGATGTTGGGTTCCAACCTGTAAGGAATGGAGCCAAACCGAAGCAGGCAACCAAGGATTTACTGAGCCCCACTACCTTCAATAGGTTCCAGGTGCTGACAGACACCATGGAGGATGAGTATGAGACTCGCCTAGTTGGGGACTCCATGGTGCGTGGCCAGCTGGTTGAGTTATGTGGTCGTTCATCAAACGGCCGCAGAAAACGTTGCTGCTATCCAGGTGCCAGACTGGATGACATCACCGCAGCGTGCGATGATGTCACGAGAAATGCCGACCGAAACACCCTCTTTGTCATTCACGCGGGGACAAATGACGTAAAGACAACCCGTTCAGAGGAACTGCTGGAGAAATACCGCCGCATGGTCAAGCAGTATAAACGTAAAACGGATGCCAGTAACATCATAATCTCAGGAATCCTCCCGAGGGTCGGTGCCGAATCTGGCATTTACAGTAAGGCCTTCAGCACAAACAACAGACTTCAGTCCCTTTGCTCACAAGAAAACGTCCAGTTCGCTAACTTGTGGAACAGTTTTTACTACGATTCAGACTTGTTCCTACCTGATGGCATCCACTTAAACCCTGTTGGAGCAGCCCGTTTCGGGAGGCTGCTCTGTGACCAAATGGCTCTTCGAAAGTCAAAAAATGCGGAGGCGAGAACACCAGCAGCTCCACCGTAAGGGAGCATTCAACCCGCAAAACCCCCGACTCGAATCAAATTAAAGCTTGCTATGTAAACGCTCGTAGCCTACGTAACAAATTTGAAGACTTAGAAGTCCTCGCAGCTACAAATCATTACCACATCATCGGAGTCACAGAATCTTGGATAGACACTTCAAATAGAGATTTCATTGCGGAATATAGATTACCGGGTTATACCATCTTTAGTCATGAAAGAGTGAACAGACAGGGTGGAGGCGTTATCTTTTATATCCACAACTCTCTCCATCCAGTATCCGTGAAAACAGATATTATAACCAACGTAGACACGGTCTTCATTGAAATCAAAAATAAATCTCGTAAAATAGTAATTGGACTTATCTACAGACCGCCAAGGCAGACTCTTGATATCGACCACGCATTAAGTGAATTATTATTAGAAGCAATTGCGAGGCAGTAATTGTTAGGGACTTTAACTTGCCAGTGAAAAGATGGGGTGAACCGTTGAACTGTCATACAAGGCTCGACCTGTACACAAATTTACTAGAAAGTTATTTACATCAACACGTTCAAGAACCGACTCGGGAAAATAATATACTTGACCTTATCTTTTCAACGACAGCTGATCTAGTTAACGAAGTAAATGTTGGTCCAATTTTTAGTTCTAGCGATCACCGAACAATCACATTCAGCATCAATATGATAGAAAATAAAGTAACTCCTAGCAAAGAAAAGGTGCCTGATTATCAGAAAGCGAATTTCGTAAGACTCCGATCAATTCTAAATAATTCTGACTAGACTGAAATCTCGGCGGAAACAGATATTGATAAATCTTGGGGGTCCTTCACCACAATATTGAACAATGCCATAAGTATATGCGTACCCTATCGAAACAGACGTTCAGCTTTTAAGAAGAAACCCAAATGGTGGAATAAAGAAAATCAAAATAGCCTATCTCTTAAAAAACGCGTATACACTAGATACATATCAACTCAGAGTGAGGCTGATAAACAAGAGTTGGACAGAATTCGCCGCGAAACCAAGAAATTAATAAAACGAAGCAAGAAAAATCTTGAAGAATATATAGCGGAAACGAGTGAATCTAATCCTAAAGAATTTTTTAGCTATGTAAATAATAAAAAGTCACTCACTTGTGGTATCGGACCACTTCCTAATGATAATGGTAACCACACGAACGATGAAAATAAAATGGCTACAATCCTAAATAACTTTTTCGCATCCGTATTTACCGACGAAGATTGTTTATCACCTCAACCACCGGAGGTTAGAAGGACCGAAAAGATGTTAAGTGGTGTGCTCGTCGTAGAAAGTGACATTTTACGCACAATTGAAAAGATTAAAGTAAGCAAAGCTCCTGATCCAGACAAAATTACCCCTAGGGTCTTAAAAGAAATCAAACATCAAATTTCTAAACCGCTCTCCATCATATTCAATAAATCTTTAACAGCTGGAAAAGTTCCGTTAGATTGTAAACTTGCAAATGTCACACCAATTTTCAAAAAGGGGGACAAGTCTCATCCAGGAAACTATCGACCAATTAGCCTGACATCGATTGTTTGCAAGTTAATGGAGACTATCATTCGCGACAATATGGTGAAATTTTTCGAAGAAAATAATATGATAAATAATTCGCAACATGGCTTCCGCAGTAAACGTTCGTGTTTAACTAACTTACTTGAAAAATCATCATATTTTTGAGGTGTTCGATGAAAGCAGATCAGTAGATATCATATATCTGGATTTTCAAAAGGCATTTGATAAGGTCCCCCACCAACGATTGCTCAGCAAACTATTGGCGCACGGTATCTCGGGTAACATTCACAATTGGCTTGTGAACTGGCTCTCTGAGCGGAAACAGAGAGTAGTTCTCAACGGTGTTACATCTAACTGGCTCGACGTCAGAAGCGGCGTACCTCAAGGATCAGTGCTTGGCCCCATGCTCTTCTTAATTTATGTTAATGATATCGATGATGGGCTCACTTGCAAAGTATCAAAATTTGCTGATGACACAAAAATTGCAAGTAAAGTAACTGCGACACTCGACGAAGAAGCTTTACAATCAGATCTAGATCAACTTGCACGTTGGGCCAGTCAATGGCAAATGAAATTTAACGTTGACAAATGTAAAGTGTTGCACATCGGAAAAAATAACAATCGCGTTCGGTACGCAATGAATGGCAAAAAACTTTCTGCAGTAGGTAAAGAAAAGGATCTTGGAATCACTATATCAAGCGATTTAAAGCCCGGTCAGCATTGTTCAGAGGTAGTTAAAAGTGCAAACAAATTGGTTGGCTTCATCGGACGAGTCTTTAATAATAAATCGGAAAAAGTAATATTAAAACTGTATAATTCATTGGTTCGACCCCGTCCAGAGTACTGTGTACAGTTTTGGTCTCCCTACTACAGAAAAGACATAGAAAAGTTGGAACGGGTTCAACGAAAAGTAAAAAAGATGATTCCTAGGTTGAGAAATTTATCATATGAACAAAGGCTTAAAGAAGTAAATTTATTCAGTCTATCAAAACGAAGAATGCGAGGCGATCTAATAGAAGTGTTTAAAATGTTTAAAGGATTCAGTGATATTAATGCGGAAGATTACTTCACAATTGATCGATCAAATAGAACAAGAAGAAATCACAATTTGAAGATAAGTGGTAAAAGATTCTCGTCGCACGAAGCTAAACACTTCTTCTTCAATCGAGTTGTTAATGTTTGGAACTCTCTTCCCTGTGATGTCGTTGATAGTACAACAGTTACGGCCTTCAAGAATAGATTAGACAAGTATTTTGAATCCAACCAGCAAATAAGATATTACTCATTGTCGTAATAACGTTAAGTTCTTTCGAATACTGGTGTCTTTGTCCGCTTTTATCGCCCGGTTACTGGTAGCAGTAATGGTAGTTCTTTCCTCTTTCCTACATAATTTCCATGCAGTTTTTCCATGCTGCATGGTTCTTTTTCCTTTCCTGCCAGCTTTGGCTGGAGGGATGGGGGGGTGGGGAGGAGCCTTCGCCTTTGCTGTCCTTCATCTCCCACCTTTGATTAGATAGTTAGTGTAGCTTGTCACAAACAGCCTCGTAAGGACCAGCAGGTCAGCTGTTGTTTGTTCTTCCTTTGTGTTACTTTGTGTTCCTTTGTGTTCTCTTCTCTTCTCTTCTCTCTCGCTCTCTCTCTCTTCTTCAGGGACGAGAATACAGGCTGTCTTGGTGTCCTGTTCGTCATGCACTCATGATCCCGTTTGGCGCAGACTCTTTCAATAGTTCTTTCACTAACATTAGTGGTATGATAAATCCTCTGTTGTTTTTTTCGTCTAAATAGTACTTGTTTACATTGTAAATGAGTTCTTTCTCGCGGCTGTGCAGCCAGCGACGTGGAGAGGGAGGGAGGGAGAGGCAGAGGCTGGAGCGGGCCACCCATGGGCCCACCTGCTGACCCTTCCATGACCTTGAGAGAAGTGACCTGGGCTCTGGATGTGTAGAATGACAACGTTGGAATACAACACTGTCAAGTGTCGTGGTATTTATACAAAATATTTGTTATTATCTTAAAAACGAAACAATTTTAACGCTATATGACCTTATTGGATTATCCAATTATTTAATTAAATTCATTTAAAGGTAGTAAATAGCTGACATATTATGAGAGGAAGCGAGAAGTGTTGAGAGTGTGTGGCAAGGTGCGGGGCGGGGCTGACCCGCACCTCTCACCCCCCCATCCGCCAGTTCCTCCCGGATTGACTATAATACTCTCCAGATAGTGTGTGTGTGTGTGTGTGTGTGTGTGAGAGAGAGAGAGAGAGAGAGAGAGAGTATATATATATATATATTACACACACACACACACACACACACACATATATATATATATATATATATATATATATATATATATATATATATATATATATATATATATATATATATATATATATATGTACAGTCGTCCCTCAAATAGTACGGTTTCCAATACTACGGTTTCGGTTTTATAGGGATTGTCATGGAAGAATTTTGGGGATTTTAAATTTCCCGCTCGTCGCACCAAGTAGTTATGGCGTGAGTGGCAACACTGTTGTACCAAAACACCTGCTGAAAGCACCCCGAAAGCGTTCGAGATAGGTGTTCAACTTGCAGAAGAATTCAGATTTAGGAGAAGTTACGTTTTGGGATGAGTTACGTTGCCATAGGGAGAGCATACCACGAGAATGAGAGCAGTGTTCGCTGCATCTACGATCTTGCTCTTGGTCTTGATGTCACAGGTCAGGTCAGGTCAGGTCAGGTGTAAGTCGGGAAGCTTGGCTTTTGTGTCGGCGCTTCCGAGGTGGCCTGGGATTTCTCCCTTGGTCTTGGTCTTGGTCTTGGTCTTGGCTCGGGAGGTAGTTGTCCCTTTCAGTCCCAACTACAGCCTTTGAAACGGCTTACTCCCTCAGGGCCAACGCCCTGATAATCATAGTGTAAAAGAAATTCTTGCTGGGCCACTGTCACAGGCAAAATTGAGCCCGGGCATCCACATGCCTCTGTTATCTTAGCTCAAGCTTGTGTATGTGGGGTTCTTTTCTACTGATATGGCATCTAGAGCTAGCATGATCATCATTCTTTATTATGATGACAAAGACCAAGTCAAAATTTGTCTCATTGAATAAGAAATTACATAAAGTTCGGCAGCTTTTCCTCGTCGCCAAGCCATACTCTAGCAGCACTCCGACTCCCATGATCGCACATTCATTTTTCTCAGAAAATAGGATAACAATCACATTTGCATCGACATATTTCCACAGGTGAATAATTAGGGCATATTCACACCAAGTTGCGACACCTGAGATTCATAATTAATGACAGGGGAAGGAAAAATATAGGCCTCTGTCATTGGCAAAATTGAGACTCAGGCAGAATTGAGCCTGGGCATCTATATGCCTCAGATTTCTTCGCTATTATATGTTGTAAGATCGTTCTGTTGACATGTAAAGGTAAATTAACGCTTACTGAATCTACATGGAGAAGGAAAACGCAAAATTCGTCCTAGTAAATCAGAAACTACATAAAGTTCGGTAGCTTTTCCTCGTCGCCAAGCCATCCTCCAGCAGGGCTCCGACACCCATGATCGCACATTCATTTTTCACAAAAATTAGGATACCAATCACATTTGCATCGACATATTTCCACAGGTGAATACGCAGGCCATGTTCGGACCAAGTTGCGACACCTGAGATTCATTAATAATGACAGAGGAAAGAAAAATGTAGGGCCTTCCTTGTCTCTAATTTAGTGACGTCGATGAAGCCGTCCACGCCTGAGATGGCGCCAAGGACCAAAGCGTCTGGCGGTACCAGAAAATTTAAATGTCAAAGACAGCTGAGATGATCATTACAATATTACATGCCGTGATTGTACCTCCGATCTGATATTGAAGTTTTTTTTTTTTTTTTTTTTTTTTGCAGAACACAGTATACATTACGTAGTTTACATCATGTGAATATTAATATGAGTGCTTTTACAGTGCTGTTAATTAAGGTGAGGATAGGTGTTAATATGCTATCAGAATTGATATATAATGGCTCTACACAATATCATACGTAGGTATCGTTCTTCATATATATATATATATATATATATATATATATATATATATATATATATATATATATATATATATATATATATATATATATATATATATATATATATATATATATATATACGTGAGAAGGTTTAAAGGAGCGAGGTTATGTTAGGCAACACTTGATAGGGCAACTAACCTAACATGGATAAACCACAAATATGTTAATAAAGACTCACCAATGCTTTTCAAAACATTAAATCATGATAAAGTACTTACATTAGATGTGCCTAGAAAATATGATCAACCTGAGAGTCAATATATGAGAAAATCATGATAGGGAAACCAAGAAATTTACCAAATATTACTTATCAGAGCTAAATCAGGCTGCCCTACAGAAGTTGGTAAGTTAAGCTTGAAAAAGATGATTCTCTCTCTCTCTCTCTCTCTCTCTCTCTCTCTCTCTCTCTCTCTCTCTCTCTCTCTCTCTCTCTCTAATGAGGAGTGTAGAAACAATTCAACAACATATTGTTTCAGGACGGGATATTGCGGGTGGTGCTGTGAACAAGTAATTCAAGAAGATGCAACCTTAAATTATGATATGTAGTGTGCATGAGAAGGAGGGGGTTATTTTATGCAGTAGATCAGGGGTTCCCAACCTTTTTGTTCCTCTGTACCCCTCGGCCATTTTTATAGATTCCCGTGTACCACTAAAAGTCAGGATGAAAAACGATGAAATTGTAATATTTTGATATTATTTTATAATGAAAGCTGTATGTGTAGACTGATGATATAATATAAATAACAGTTTTGCTTACTAAAATGAGGAGATTGAAAAAAAAAAAAAAACACGACATTGTGCAATTTGAATGCAAATGTATTGTACAGTAGTGATTATTCTCTCGGACCCAATGTACCCCCTGAAAAGTGCAAATGTACCACTGGGGGTACATGTACTGAGTTGGGAACCCCTGCAGTAGATGAAAAAAAATATTTATTTGAAATCCATTTCTGATGATGCAAAGACAATGGAACTTTTCTAGTCTTTCATCTACATTCTACACAATGTGAGATAGACATACTGTGCACATTTGCAGCTACCACAATATTATAGATATGAAACCTATACTTGCATCACCAAATCATATCCATATCTGCATCACCAAATACTATTATGGAAAGAAATGTGTAGACTTGCATTTACTCTTTTGTATATATCTTACAGACAGCCAGAGGGTGTGCGGGTGTGATGTCTAGTCTGAGCCTACCCCTCTATGGAATTAAGGCAGATATAATGAATGCATTAAGTAATGTTTTTAATACAGGAATAAAGGAATAATGGTATTATTCCTGTATTCCGAGACACTTGGAAAGTATCAAATAACAATTAATAAATAGAAGGCAAAGCCAACCATGCATAAGGGACTTTTAAGACCAATAGCACTAACAGATACAACATATAAGCTATAACTGGGAACAGAAAGAAATGAAATACAAAATCATCTTAAAGAAAATAGCAGGCATAGGACCAGGGTCCAGAGGGAACGCCTGCACTGAAAATAGGAAAGCAGCAAATAATTCATTTAAATGAAACTATTGTGTTCCAAGGAGTTTTGAGACCAAGAAACCGTTAATAGTTTTAAGAATTCAATTCCAAATGGCTTTTGAGTCTTAACATAGAAGCGCTAATAAGAATAATGATGAAAAATAAAATACACTTGAAATTCATTGAATTTATTGCAAAAATATACAAGTGATAAGACTAAAATGTTCCTCAATAATCAAAATGCAATCTGATACAGGCAACTTGTTAACTTCACAAGGACAATTGTTCTCTTCTTTACAATAGGACTTTTCACATGTATAAGCATCACTGACATGGTGAAACTGAACACGCAATGTACTGTCTAATCTCTTACATAGTCTTTGACATAATGTCCTTGGCCAGTAATAATAAGAGGCAATGTTTTCCTCTGTGGTATGTTGACCACAGTGGCCTGCATCATCATGATACTGGGCAAGGATGCGCAATACGTCCTCCTGATGCAGGAGAACCTGCCGCCTCCTCCACTCGGCCCCTTTGATGAGATATAGTTTATCTGTTAAATCATGCACAAGAATTTATAGCAATCGCATTGTTCATTGCGCTTCGTTTTCCCTTTAATCCAGCGCGTGCACACACACACACACACACATACACAGATTTGTAACTTTATATCCAGACACATGCTTTTGTTCCTGCCATATACATATAAAATATCTGGAATTTGGCAATAGGAACACAGACAATAAACTCCTTTTTTTCAGCATTTATGTTGTATGAATTTTTGGTTGAATCTTGGGTTTTCCCCTTAATGGTACTGTGTCTTAAAAGGCAGAAGGTATAGGCCCCATTTTTACAATGACTCACACAGGCATGGATGTCAGCAAGAAGCACTGCAGTGACGAGACACAACACATCAAAAATGCGACCTAGAAATCAATATCCAATTTTTCACCCAAGCCAACAAAGGGAAAATAAGGTCAAGCTCAATGGCATCGTTAGCCTTGGGCTTCCGGGGCTTGAGCCCCGAATGTTTTGACTCTAGCCCCGAACCTTTTATCACCCCCGGGCCCAATGCCCCCATTCCCCAAAAATAATAAATAAATATTATCCACTGTTTGAACGGAGCTGATGTTATTGATGTAGTTCATACTAAAGATTACATATTGAGGCCACATACCAGTAGTTTGAGCAGTTTGTAGTTTACTGTGCAATCTGGGTGTAGCTGTATGTATTTATCTTAGGTGCATGGTGGTCAATGCAAACAGGTCCCCCCCCCCCCCCCACACACACAGACACACATTTTTTTTCGCTCACTGTTAACTTCAGCCCCTGATGTTTTTCCCTTAGCCCCGAATGTTTTTGAACCCTAGAAACGCCCCTGGTCAAGCTTAAGAATTTTTGCACAGGAAAAGATGAACTGCACTGTGCCAATGACTTTCATGACAACCCAAATCACAATACTAAACTTACTCTTGTTATCTTGGTGATTTCAGTCTCATTCAGCTACAGTCATTAGTTTCTTATCCGTATGTAGAATACATGCATGATAGAAATTTATATTTGTAATAACAGTGACAAGACAGCCAACATAATATCATTCATAACCCACTTAAAAATAAAGTAATAGTATATATATCTATATATCTATAAATATATCTATATCTATCTATCTATATCTATCTATCTATCTATCTATCTATCTATCTATCTATCTATCTATCTATCTATTTATATATATATATATATATATATATATATATATATATATATATATATATATATATATATATATATATATATATATATATATATATATATATATACACACACACACACACACACACACACACACACACATATATATATATATATATATATATATATATATATATATATATATATATATATATATTGTTGTGCTGGAAGCTTCCCCCGGCGACCATAGGCCTCTAGAAGGCTCCGGGAGAAGCGAGCAGGGGGGCGGGGAGCAAGGTGAGCCGTCCGCGCCCCGTGGGGCGCGGTCAGACGCCAGACGGGAAGTGTTGCCAGCTCGCATATTTTTTTGCTACATGTTCTTGTATGATCTAAATTGATTCTAAAATATACTGTAACATTCTAGACTGTAATGTTCTGGATATATATAGGAGAAGAGGGCGCGAGAGTCCAGCCCCAGTCATAGTAAGCTAGTGGTAAGTGAAGAGTCAGAGTGAAGTGTACTACTAAGGAAGAACATTAAACTACAGAAGCTGTGCAAAGTGTTTACATATCTCCCTCCCACGGAGTCTCCTGACGGCGACACGGAACCCAAGTAACACGTCCGGCATAACAATATATAAGCCCTGGTTTAATCACGCTTGTTCTCGTGCTGTCAGTGATAGAGAGGCAGCTCACAAAAGGTACCAGAGCCTTCAAACTAATGCTAATTTTTTCTTCTGGGGGACATTGTTAACCCGGTGGTGGTAGCAGCGGGGACCATGTTTCTTAATGGTCCCTCCATGCGAGAAAAATGAGAAAAAATCACCCCTCACACAAATCATTTCATAATATATATCAAAGCATTTGTGATCAGATTATGTATTATCTGTTTTGGGGGGTTTATATCATGGCACAAATTTGGCTCGTCGCTGCTACACGGTAAATCCACAAATTTGGCCCGTCGCTGCTACACGGTAAAGCCACAAATCTGACCCGTCGCTGTTACACGGTAAAGCCACAAATTTGACCCGTCGCTGCTACACGGTAAAGCCACAAATTTGACCCGTCGCTGCTACATGGTAAAGCCACAAATCTGACCCGTCGCTGCTACACGGTAAAGCCACAAATTTGACCCGTCGCTGCTACACGGTAAAGCCACAAATCTGACCCGTCGCTGCTACACAGTAAAGCCACAAATTTAGGCCGTCGCTGCTAGCGGGTTAAAGCACAAAAAGTGACACTGTAGTGCTGAAAACATGACACGAGCGCACGGATGCTATTTCTACGAGTATACAACGCGGACTGAGACTAGAACCAAGAATTACCCGAGACCGAGTAAGAATTGACCCAAAATCTTGCAAAATTCTTACGTTTCTTGTTCTGGTGTATCAGATTTTAAAGAATTCCCCCCAATTATTGGGCTGGGTGCGGCCACTGTTCTGCTGGCCGCACCTCCATAGGCCTATGGCGATGACCATTTCCTGAGCTTCCTGTGGGTAACCCTGCCAGGTGGGGGTGGACATGGAGTTCACGAGGTCACTGTTGTGTTACTGTTGCACCACAGACCATTTTAGAGCATCACTGTATGATAAGTAAGAACTTCCCGGAATGAAAACATCATCGTCATCGTTAGAAACAATTGAAACGATGCCATTTGTCAATATTTTGTAGACGAAAAGGACGTCTTAACCATGTAGCAGCGAAGGGCCAAATTTGTGCCATGATATAAACCCCCAAAACAGATGATACATAATCTGATCACAAATGCTTTGATGTATATTATGAAATGGTTTGTGTGAGGGGTGATTTTTTCTCATTTTTCTCGCTTAGAGGGACCACTAAGAAACATGATCCCCGCTGCTACCACCGGGTTAGGAAACTCTGTCGCATGCAATGACGCTAAGTAGCCAGTGCTGAAATGCTCCTAATGAACTGTAGATCCCGTAACTGTGAGAAAACTAATGCGTGTCGTCCTTGACGGTATTGCTATTTTAGTACAGTACGTTTAGGCCACACTCACACCCAACTCACCTTATAAAATATGAAGACTGATCTCCCTGCTGCACCGACCTATCCCATACCCCAGGGCCCCAAAGGACAAGGACAACCAGCAGGTCACTTAGCTAGGATGGGGTTTCAGATTTAGTGGTCTGAACCCGGTCGGCTGAGGTGAGGCCAGCCTTTGGTAGTACAGGTAACTCTCGATCAATGCGAGTTTGGTTTACGCGTTTTTTAAATAACGCGGGGTCCAAATCCAAATAAATGTTTACTTTACACGTTTTTTCACTTATACACGATATTTTATGGTGTCCACCAGATGCCTCACGCAACTGGACTCACACGGCCACACAGGTGAGCTCAGGGCCCGTATCCTCGACAACTATTAATACTAAACTTGGTATTAACTTTCGACTTTAGTATTAACTTCACTCTCAAAGTGTATCCTCAACAACTATTAGCCTAATACCTACTATTAACTTTGGTATTAACTTGGGAGTGCTGGCGAGAACTTCTAAACACTTAATAGTAAAATTAATAGTGAATCCCAGACCCAGATCCATATCAACATGGCCGCCGGACTTCCTCGCCCTGCCCGCCTCCGCAATTTAGAGTTTGATAGGACGCTTTGGAACTGTATAACGATGGTGAACTTGTCAAGAGATACATATTAGACCGTGAAGGAATGGAGTATGTGACTGATTTGGTGAGAAGAGAGCTACAAGATCCAGTTCAAAGAGAGCATTCCCTCACCCCGGGGTTGAAAGTGATTTTGACTTCAAGATACTTGGCTACAGGAAAAATGCTGCAGTGTTCAAGTGATGAGTTTGGGGGTAAGCCAGAGTAGTGTAAGCAGGGTGATTGCGGAAACTATGGCCGCCCTCAGTGCCCCGTAGGTAGTCGGGAGGTTTATCCAGTCTCCTCTTGATAGGGTGGAGATCCGTGAAAAGCAAGCAGAATTCTACCAACTTGCCGCTGTCGTGGGAGTGATAGACTGCACCCATGTGAAAATAATGGCACCAAAGGAAAACGAAGTAGTTTATGTGAACAAAAAAAAAAAAAAAAAAAAAAAATTACATAGCTTGAACATACAATTAGTGTTTGATGCCTTTGTTATTGATTAAAATGTGAAATATTTGAGTTAAGGAAAACAAAACATGGGAAAAAAAACTTTTATTTGTAGCAGAAAGGTACACACATGCAAACGAAAAAGATGACATTAAAATTGCATTAAAATGTAATTTAGAATATGATTTATAATTATTGTTGCTTTAAAATCAAGTTAGAAAACAAATTACTCCTTCCGGTTATTCATATTGAGATAACGGTGGTAAGAAAGCTTATTAGTGACGTCTGCCAGTGTGAGGGAGGAGGAACGAAAGGTCGAAGTGACCACATCGTGAACATCATGACTTATGAGTGAAGTAAAACGAGGTTACTTGGTTTCTGTTTATAAAGTTCCAAGTGGAAAAACAGCTTGATTGTGAATTCAGTGTATACTTTTCTGCAGTATTGTGTTTACTGAGTGAATTGGTGGCCAATCTGTTGCTATTTGTGTCTTGCTTGAAGATATTCATCATTAGATTCAAAGCTATGGTATTAATGTGCAATAGTCGTCATAACAAAATACGTAGTAATTAATTATATATGTCAACCTATTTATTTTCATGAGATTATGGTATGACCACTGAAAAACATAGCTTTTTTATCTTGGCTCCATTACAAATTCAGTATATAATTACTCATATATTCAATGAAGTAGTGGAATCCAGTTTTCAGCATATTCTATTATTATGCCAATATTCTAAGCACTCAGCTTGCAAATACGCTTGGGTTTATGTTGTCAGCTTGGGTCGGACTTAGGTGAACAGTTTACCAAGTGACCTAAGATTACTCGCTGCTACCTTATAGGTACACTACATCTTTGATTGTGAGTGCATCAGAGAGCAGCATGAGTCTAATTAGGTGCTAATGAATATCCTGCCTGCATCACAGACTACATAAAATGCAAATATGATCGGTGCCTAAAGGTGTTATAAGCTAATGTTGGTATATATATATATATATATATATATATATAGATATATATATATATATATATATATATATATATATATATATATATATATATATATAAAACTGTCTGCCCTAATGTCCCTCCCACTTTTGAAGTCCAAATGACGCCCCTGATTGTAACAACGTATCTTGTAACACCCATGACTGGGTGCCGGTGCAAATCTCCTCATTTAACACCGAGAAATTAATCTAGGCTCTAGGGAACTCGGAAAAATCCAAGTTAGAGAGTGCTGGCTGTGGGGATTGAGCCAGTGACCTTCAACATACAAAGCCATGTCTGTCAGTCGAGCCTATAAAGGTAAAGGTAAGGTTGGGGCATACGCTGTAGCAGCGCGTGGCCTCGGTGCTCATCTCCGTAACATTGGCCCTTGAGCCTGTGGTGGGAGGGAGCCCATTACCCCGGGACACAGGGCCAGTGTGACATCCGGGTTACCACAGTTTCCCCAGGTAATCATGTATCGACCAGCCCGAGAGGGAGAATGATCAGCTGGGTGAGCTGCACGCTGACTGCCCAGGCCGGGATTTGAGCCTGGGCCCGCGTAGAAGCCAGGCATGCTGACCACTAGACCACGGAGGCGTATTGGAGCCCAATCTCAAGTGAACCCACTCACAATGGCACACAATTTTATTTCTGGTAAATTTTGTGCTTTGAATGAATTTGCTAACCATTTCTGTCAAAAAACAGCAGAGATTATTTTTCACCCCTTCCACCCTAACCTCCTCAGTAAAAAAAAAAAAAAAAGAGACAAAATCATAGCCTTGAGGCAGTAATATTCAGCCCCAGCATCAAAAAATTATACTGCTGCCCTATGAAAGGCATCTCTTAACTCCGATGAAGTAGGTGGTGACTGTGGTGGAGCAGCTTCATTGTCATCCCTTGCAGTGGCAGGTGTCATTGAGTCAGCAGATGATGAAGCAGTGGCAGGTGTCATAAGGCCAGCAGATGATGAAGCAGTGGCAGGTGTCATTGGGCCAGCAGATGATGAAGCAGTGGCAGGTGTCATTGGGCCAGCAGATGATGAAGCAGTGGCAGGTGTCATTGGGCCAGCAGATGATGAAGCAGTGGCAGGTGTCATAAGGCCAGCAGATGATGAAGCAGTGGCAGGTGTCATTGGGCCAGCAGATGATGAAGCAGTGGCTGGTGTCATAGGGCCAGCAGATGATGAAGCAGTGGCTGGTGTCATAGGGCCAGCAGATGTTGAAGCAGTGGCTGTTGCCGGAGCAGCTGATGGTATCTTTTCCACAAGTAATGAACAATGTGCTGGGATGGTCTCTAGCAATACAGCAGCGGGGCTGAAAAAAAGCGTCATATATTAGTCATGATTAATGCATGTAATTTAACCCCTTAACTGCGGATTTCCTACAAGAAAACATCACCAAACTACAGAAATGGAACAAGTAGTGGCTGCTACAATTCAGTGAAGAAAATGTAGTCCTACACCTTGGGAGGGGATATCCAGCATACCAATACCATATGGGAAACACTCCACTATCCACCGCAGAGGCAGAGAAAGACCTGGGACTATTATGATACCAGGCTACCAGTGAAAGCCAAATCCATGCCAATCGTAGAGGATGGGTTAAATAGGTATGTAGTTGAAGAAAAAGGGTCTTAAAGGTGAAATATTACTTATTAATAGAAATATTCCACTATTTGTTATTGGTTGTAAAATAATTGACTGATAAAGTGTGTATCTACAAAGAATATGAATTTAAGAGTGATTAACAAATTGTTTTAATGAGAATATAAAAGTTTTTGCCAAAAACATACAGGCCAGTCAATATTTCACTGCTGCTTGACTGCTACTGCTGTCCTATCCCTAGCACATCATCAGCTGTGTCAATGCTGAATGGCTCTGGTACCCCTCCAAATACATGAGACTAGCAGCCTATGATGTCATACACCAGTTTATCTACCACAGTTAATGTCTGCGTATCTGTGGTGCCACACGTGTGGGGCTCTCAGGTGCTGGGGGAAATGTCATTGTTATGAAAGGGCAGGGGTAAACCAGTGTATGCTATGAGGCCTTGGTGTGGAAGTTCCCTGTGCAGCTAATCCCCCATACAGTGAGGGCAGTGAGGGCCTTTTTTACATCCTCAGGGGCTGTGCAGCTGAGAGAGTGGTGTACATGAGTGTGAATGTGTAAGTGAGTGTGTGCCTGTCTTGGCTAAACCCTTCATTGGGGGAAGATAGCCAAGGTATTTAGATAGATTGATAGTAATTGACAGATGAACATCAAAAAAATTCTATATCAATATACAGTTCACTGCTATGAACTTATTAACTTTAAGCTGAAATAAAGGCATTGTGGCCAGTATAGCTGCATTCTGTGAGCACATAAAAAACTAACTAATATAAGTTTTACATTTAAAGACATAACAACTAAAAAAAATTACCAGTGCCGCTGCTCATTCTTGCACTTGGCAATGCGAGGCTTTGATTTTTGTTGTACGTTGTACCAACGCCTCTCACAGTCACTCTGCATACGGGGTCCACTCCCAGGGAAGGCACTGTCAGGGTATAAATGTAAAGAAAGTCTCTTAATCGTTTCACTATGACATGCTATTTATTTCCCATACCTTCTCCAATAACATTTAATACATGCTGTGATGGAAAGCTAAATCAGTACCGGTATTTTATTTACATGCATCATAAGACATTAACTTTTTAGTTGTTATGAACATGGCCATAAATACTATTTTTCATTACCTACTTTTCTAAAATGCTTTTCTCAAAGTAGGATGATATTACACAATACAGCTATTCAAGAAAATTCAAAGCATTAATCTTAATTCCATTCTTTTGAGTACTTCTAACCTAACATTATATCACCAGAAACTGTTTGACCAATGCTATCAAAATAATATTTTAATCTTACTTTACCATTCTCATCAAATCTACCTATTCCGATATAGTCTTAACATAAAATACTTGTAAAAGTGTTGAGAGTCTGGCATGCCCAACCCACCCACCCCCCAAAAAAAATCTAAATAAGGAATAAATAAAATAACAGGTAAATATGACTTGACTCTCTTATACTAACCCCCTTTCCACCCTAACAAACTTGGGGACCTACCATGTTAGGTTAGGACGTGTTAGGTAGGACAGGTTTAGCAGGAGTTGGTTTAGTAATGTTAGATTGTTGAGGGAGTGGGGGTTGCAGCAGAAATGGTCATGATGATGCTATTCACGTGGAGCAGTAGGAAAAAGTATGTTCTGTTTGGAAACTCTGTGTTTGTGTTTGTATACAAAAATACCCATTTGACGAGGTTAGGTTAGTTTGCAAGTTACTTGAATCATGAATATGTGAATATGTAACAAAAAAAATAAAAGCATTTACCTTAATTTCATTACCTTGAGTACATTCCAATCTAACATTATATCACCATAATCTGTTTGACCAATGCTATAAATATACTATTTTAATTTTACTTTACCATTCTCACAAAACCTACCTATTCCCATATAGTCTTGACATAAAGTACTTGTAAAAGTGTCCATAGTCTGGCATGCCTAGCACCCCCCCCCCCAATAAAAAAAAAATAAACAAATAAAAATAAATAAAGAATAAAACAGGGCAAATATGCCTAAACTATCTATACCAACCCCCTCTTCCCCCCCAACAAACTTGGCATGTTAAGTTAGGATGTGTTCGGTAGGACGGGGCAGGTTTGGCATGGTTAGGTTGTAGTGACACGACTTGCCTGATGGGCGAGCCTCCCATAACCCACTTAGCCAGCGGGTTACCTCTTTGGTCGACTGGTAAAGGAGTGGCTCTCCCGTTACGCTGGTCGCGGGTTCGATCCCCAGCGCCGGCAAACCTTTCCTTGTCTGGATTAATTTCTCGTGTGTTTCGTTACACGCAGTGGTCGTGTGGGAGTGGAGTAAAGAGGAAAATTCTGGCATTTCAAGGTTTAGTTATGTTAGGTTGTTGAGGGAGAGGGGGTTGTGGCAGAAATGGTCATAATGAAACTATTCAGATACAGAATAAAAAGGTATGTTCTGTTTGGAAGGTCAGTGGTTGTGTTATTATGCAAAAAATACCCACTTGATTAGGTTAGGTTAGTTTGTAAGCTAATTGAACCATGAATATGTGATTACTAACCTTGTTACAGCTTCTGCCACTTCAGTCCACGCTCTCTTCTTATCCTCAGGGGTGATACTCTTCCCATAACACCCTCTGATTATACGTATTTTTTCTTGAATTTGATGTAAGAAGACCATTTCATCTGGCGACCAATTAAACTCCTTTTCTGCGCTGGTTCTCCGGCCCATAGATGTGCTCATTAGGGCAGATGACGTGGTTATGGTGCGGTAATTTCAGCAGAGCAAGTCGTGACGCAGGAGGGGAGATAAGGGTATTGACGAGTGACGGAGTAAAAGCAGCCTTTGAGGCTGCTTCTATCTGCCACAAAACTCAATATTTTCTTGTGTTTGCCATTTATTATGTTTTGTTTTCTTTATTTTTCTTTTGAAATATTCACTTAATTCATGTCGGATGTTTACGTTTTGAACGGAGGCGTCCTTAGCAACGAGCCCGCCATAAAGAAGATAATAGAAGCCAGGATTTGCTAATACTTACACTCAAAGTTGACGAGGATAGCTTTTATTCTTAATAATTTGAAACTATTAACTTTGATAGTAACTTTAAGAGTAAAAGTTAATAGCTCTTCAGGATACGGGCCCAGTTCTTCCCGAGCGCCACTTGAACAACAATACAGTACCCACGCTGCCATGCTACTCAGCAACAACAACAATAACACCCTCGCTGCTGTGCTACCACGAGGGGAATAGCAGCCAGAGGAGGAACCACGAGAGGGAGAGGAGTTAGAGTGATACAGTAGGCAATAAAGGTACAAACCTACCTCTTGTTGGATCTACTGCATTGTTTGTGATTTACGCGTCCTCTTCACGGACACAATACTCGTGTAAATCGAGAGTTCAGTAAGTTGTAGTTAATGTGCTGCTGTCTGCTGCCGAATGAATGGAGGAGAGCTGTGCTGACTTGCCGCTTGCCGAGACTGGCCGAGTGACAACTGAGCTGCCAACTCATACTTTCCGGAACAACCCAAAAACCTTCTATTCAAGCCCGTTTGCATTATCAGTAATACTTAATTTTTGCTCTCGGACTACCAATAATTCCCAAACAACCCTTAACCTAACAATGAGTGACAAAGTGAGAAATAGTGTTGGTTCATCCAATCATATGGACAAGATAGAGCGCTCTGGTGGATTATGGGAGGGAGGTGGGAAACAGTCTCCAGAATGGGGGGGCATTCAAGAATGCCATACATCACCAGATGACACCTTAGGGTTGCAAACTCGCCACATTTTCCTTAAAATACGGAACGCCATTTGTTCTGTATATGGCTGTCTGGATGGTAAAGCAGATAAAATTCAGTGTTTTCAAAATGTAAGGAGCGCATTTTTCGGTGAACCACAAAACCAGTCTATAAAATTATGTTTGCCAAGGATCATCCAGAAATAGGCATAAAATATGCATCGTAACATCTCTCCCCCCTTTCCTTTGCCTTCACCAGCAGCGGGTGTCAGTCATGGCAGGCCAGAGAAACTTCAAGTTGCCATCCGTTCCTTTAAATATGGATTGGTTCTGTACTGGAGGATGGGATGTTACATTCTTTAGTTGTTTTAGATCAAGGTGGCTGCAGCCCTAACTGAGGCTCTCTTCCCATTGTTTTCTGCTCTGAGCACTCTCGTCCTGCAGCGAACAAAGGGAACCCACGCCCACGTCTTCCACTGGTACAAAGACACGCCAGTCCTCGTCCAAAGACCAACTTGATTGGCAAGGCATTCTCCCCTCCCCTCTACGAGCCGTCACTTCGAGGACATGCACGCTTGACCCTGATGGCCTCCATATAGCCAGTGTCCCCACCTTGGGGGTTGGCGACAAAAAAAAAATGTATATATATACCCTGCCTAAACCTTCACAAAACCCTTTGGGTAAAGGTGCGTTCTAAAAAAAAAAATAATAATAACCACGCGTGGTGGACCTGGGCCCAGATTCACTAACGCCTCGCAGATACGACAATCTTAAGTGGATCCAATATGGCGGAAATAAGAATGTCGTATCTTGCGATTCCCCAAAAAATCTTAAGTCCGCCATGTTTAGATTTTCCTGCCTTAACGCTGTTTCACACTCCCGCCGACAGACAGCGTAGTGTGATGTTGACATATTTCGTTCAACCAATGGCAGCGCTCGATACATACGTACTCTAGAGACAGTAGCCAATCACAGGAAGCTCAACACCAGTGCAGCATGTGGCCCGTGACAGAGGCAGACGATGTTGTCTGCCCCACCGGGAGTACGGAGATGAAGTGAGGAAGTTCAGGTAAGCCAATCACTTGTCATGTGGAGAGTCAGCTTGGTATATTGTTGCTAAAACGTGCTAGTGAGTGAAACATTTTTGTTAACCTGCATGAAGGTATCCTTTAGGTAACGTTATAAACGTGCCTTTCTGTCAGTTTTTAGCCATGACTTTGTCCTCCAAGTTGTCCATGATCAGTCTCATTACCCTGTTTTGACCTCTGTAGGTAAAAGTGTAATATACTTGCATGCACCAAGTTATCTCACCATGGAGAGGGGAAGGGATATGGGTGCACACACACTTCAGTACGTGGTGTCATTTCAGTATTTTCATAGAGGTGAGGCCATTTACTAAGCAGCAGAGCTTAGCAAACATATCAGTCATTAAGATTTGCCACCTGGGCACTGCCCAGCAATGTGGCTAGGATTAGGAGTGGAGCTCAGACATTGTCAGCAGCTCAGATATTGGGAAGTAGATAAAACGGCATACTTTCCAAAGAGCAGCTCGCTGTATTATGGCATAAAACACTGTCGCTCTACTATAAATGCAATAACAATAAGTAAAAAGCTCTTTCAGTGCTTGAGATAAACTAACTTCCTATTAAAACATAGATACTTTAAATTCTTATAATAGTGAATTTAAAGTATCTATGTTTTAATAGGAAGTTAGTTTATCTCAAGCACTATGAAAGAGCTTTTTACTTATTGTTATTGCATTTATAGTAGTGCGACAGTGTTTTACGCCATAATACAGCGAGCTGCTCTTTGGAAAGTATTGTATTTCTTTGTTTTCTTCATTTCCACAGATTAAGTTTATTAACTATGTAAACTTTCTACTTCATTGCTTCTTAACCTTTAACTACTAGCCAGTCACTTTAACCTCTCTCTCTCTCTCTCTCTCTCTCTCTCTCTCTCTCTCTCTCTCTCTCTCTCTCTTATTATAATGTTTATGATTACAAAGAAAAAAATATTAATTTTATATGAGACTGAGTGTAACCTGTAAGTGTAGTGGGTGCTACAACACCTAGCAGCCCATATGTCCCAGCAGTGGTGCAGCGTCGGACCCTTAAACTTCCAGGCAGGAGACACAAGATGGACACATGATAAAAGATTCTGAAGAAGCAAGACCAAGCATATATTACTGGATAGTTTGCAGAAATGTGTAGATTTCCTTGAATCGTCTCAACCAGAATGACTGCAATAGCTGGACCTTTACAGGACTTTGTTGAATATTGCAGGGCATGAAATTCTGTATTTCTTATGCATCACTAAAGGTCTCTTTTGATTTCTTCAAACATGTTTTGTATTTGCAATTTATTCAATTGTTTTCTGTTGGAAATAACATATAAAAAGATGTTTAATAGCAAGCTGTGAAGAATTGCTCCAAATAGTACACACCACGGTGCTATATGCTTTACATTTTATTAAATGTTTAATAAGCTCAGCCATATTGTCCTACAGTTAATTTTTAGTCAGATAATTTCTCCCCTTTTTTTGCAACTTAAGTTGTGATTGTGTTCATGTATACCAGCAGTTCTTTCTTTAATTATATTAGTAAAGAAGTTGTCATTATATATATGAAGTCAGATTAAGTGACTTTCAAAAGCAATATAATTAAGTCCATTTAGCCTGTGTCACTCTCAAAGTTATACGCCTCCGTGGTCTACTGGTTAGCATGCCTGGCTTCTACTCCGCAGGCCCGGGTTTGAATCCCGGCCCAGGCAGTCTGCGTGCAGCTCACCCAGCTGTTCATCCTCCCTCTTGGGCTGGTCGATAAATGGATACCTGGGGAAATCTGGGGAAGGTAATCTGTGGTAACCCAGATATCACACTGGCCCTGTGTCCCGGGGTAATGGGGGCTCCCTTCCACCACAGTCTCAAGGGCCAATGTTACGGAGATGAGCACCGAGGCCATGCGCTGCTACTACGTATCCCCCCAACTTTACTACTCTTACTCTCAAAGTATATAATTGTGTGTTTGTGTGTATGTGAGTGTGTGTGTGTGTCACATCCTGGAAAGCCCAAGACTTCTCTCAAAACTCTGATGACTCGAGAAAGAGTCTGGCTTCCAGCTATATCTTGAGAGCCAACAGTCATCGTGGAAATTTTCTAGGTATAGTGGAATGTGTTTTGACAGTGGGCAGTGCCACTGTCTTTGAAGAACTCTACCGAGTTCTTAACGAAACACACCCATACACCAATTTGCTCGATGATTTCCTTTATTTTATTGCCAGTACACTATTTAACACATTTAAATATTTAATAATGTATATATCAATGCCCACTTTTTCATTATGTTCTCAACTTGTGCCAGCAACATATGAGTCAGTACTTTAGTAAGGTTAGGTTACATAAATGAAAAAAGTGCATATTTGAGTTAAAAACAGAAACATTATTTTCTTGTCAATACCCAAAAAATAACTTGAATTTCAAGGTGAGAAAGATTTTTTTTATAGTCTATGGACAAAGAACCTTTATTTTCTGGTTTTAATGTTGTGCTATAAGTAGAAAATGAAGTAATTATATATTTTTCACTTAACATGAAATAAATATCAATATATATAAATATTTTGCCTCAACCTAAAATCATAAAATACTTTTTCAATTATAGTAGCTATTAAACTATGAGTGGGAATAAAACTGGGTGATGAATCAAACCTTGACAGGTGTTGCTAGGTTGCTAATTTACCAGCAATAGGTTACCATGTGATGGAGATGAGCACCGAGGCCACACACAGCTATGCGTATGCCCCCAACTTCACCCTACCCTTACTAGACACATCATCTATAACACCCAGTAAAACTAGCATACTAAATAGTAAATGTAATACCTTAATACAGTAAATATCATTGAGACAAGAATGAGCCATGGGATGACTCAATTACCAAAATATCCAACAAACATATGATGCATGTTGCAAAGAATGGGTAATTGCTTAGCAGGAGCAGTCTATTTGAGATGCATATTACTTATTTCCTGTGATATGTTATGATGCTTTTTAATGGGGCTCTGTTTATTACCACAATAATTCAGCTATGAAAGTGCTACAGCAAATTTACCCCAGAATTCACTATAACAAGCACTGCGGCATATATTGTCCAGCCGTCTTCACTCCCAAATCTATTTACAAACTAACAGACTCATTTTAACCTAGTGGATGGTAACCTAACTCTGCTAAAATTGTAACCTATAATTGCCGCTGGGGATAGTAGCCTATCGTTACAGAGGAGAGTAAACTGTCAACCCAAGTATGAGACTAACCAAATCAACTCTAGTACGGTACTTTCATAATTGCTTCCTGGTGATAATTAACTCCACAAAAAAGACATGATAATTTACCCAGTAATGAATAGTTTGTGTCTCTAAAATAGGTCACTAAAATCTGCTAAACAATGGCAAGGGCACACCCAGAAATATGTTCAGGGAGATTGGAGGGCAGAGAAAAAGACAAGACAAGAGAAACTTTGGGGGTGCAGGGCCTGAAACCTCATCAACGGTAAACGGGTGGGGCCCGGCCCATCCTTGGTTGTGCTAGTGGTCTAAGGTATTACAAACTACAAATTAAGACTAAATTATTCACCGAGCATGTATGAGTACCCATTACCCCTGGTGGATCTCCTGCGAGCATTTCAAGCCCTCCATATATATTATCACGAGTGTTTACGGCAGGATATTTGATTCAGTAGTGTAGGAGTTCACAGTCACTACATATTCAGTGAATGGTATTATATACGGTTGACACATCCTTATAAAGCAATGTTTTGATAGCACTGTGACGTTTTGTTCATTATTTTGGCAGTGGGTCTTCCTCTTCTTCTTCATTCCTCCTTGTGTTGTGGAGAAAATCTCCCCTACGTACGGGTCGCGATATCTTACGCCATGCCTGGAGCTGCCGTAAAGTTACGGTACCGGAAGAGTGTCGTAACTGCTTAGTGAATAGCCCAAAGCAGCCGAAGGTTGCCTTAAGACATTTTTTGTGACTTACGAACGTCGTAACTCGTTAGTGAATCCTGGCCCTGGTCTCACATGCGTGGGCTAATCACTAACTAAACGTACCATCGCTAACCGTATCGTTGGCAACGCTGCTCACTAACCAATACTGCCGCCACTGCCGACACCAAAACAAAGCGCGCGTATGTATAATATGCCTTTTCACTACCTTTACCACTTTTTCTTTACCTTTAAGTTTTTCTGCCTTCATATGGTTAAGGGACATGTATTTCGTCCCTTAAGTATAATATGGAGGCATAATATCATATTCTGGAGGCACATATTGAATCTCTATAATTACCCGTGTATTTCGGTCCTTAGGTATAATATGGAGGCGTAATATCATATTCTGGAGGCGCGTAGTGAATCTCTATAATTACCCGTGTATTTCATCCCTTAAGTATAATATGGAGGCGTAATATCATATTCTGGAGGCGCGTAGTGAATCTCTATAATTACCCATGTATTTCATCCCTTAAGTATAATATGGAGGCGTAATATCATATTCTGGAGGCGCGTAGTGAATCTCTATAATTATCCATGTATTTCATCCCTTAAGTATAATAAGGAGGCGTAATATCATATTCTGGAGGCGCGTAGTGAATATCTATAATTACCCATGTGAATATCTATAATTACCCATGTATTTCTTACCTTAAGTATAATATGGAGGCGTAATATCGTATTCTGGAGGCGCGTAGTGAATCTCTATAATTATCCATGTATTTCGTTCCTTAAGTATAATATGGAGGCGTAATATCGTATTCTGGAGGCGTAGTTAATCTCTATAATTAGCCGTGTATTTCTTTCCTTAAGTATAATATGGAGGCGTAATATCATATTCTGGAGGCGCGTAGTGAATCTCTATAATTACCCATGTATTTCATCCCTTAAGTATAATATGGAGGCGTAATATCATATTCTGGAGGCGCGTAGTGAATCTCTATAATTACCCATGTATTTCATCCCTTAAGTATAATAAGGAGGCGTAATATCATATTCTGGAGGCGCGTAGTGAATATCTATAATTACCCATGCATTTCATCCCTTAAGTATAATATGGAGGCGTAATATCATATTCTGGAGGCACGGAGTGAATCTCTATAATTACCCATGTATTTCGTCCCTTAAGTATAATAAGGAGGCGTAATATCGTATTCTGGAGGCGCGTAGAGAATCTCTATAATTACCACATGTATTTCGTCCCTTAAGCATAATAAGGAGGCGTAATATCGTATTCTGGAGGCGCATAGTGAATCTCTATAATTACCCATGTATTTCGTCCCTTAAGCATAATATGGAGGCGTAATATCGTATTCTGGAGGCGCGTAGTGAATCTCTATAATTACCACATATGTATTTCGTCCCTTAAGTATAATATGGAGGCGTAATATCGTATTCTGGAGGCGCGTAGTGAATCTCTATAATTACCACATATGTATTTCGTCCCTTAAGTATAATGTGGAGGCGTAATATCGTATTCTGGAGGCGCGTAGTGATTAATTACCAGCTCAGCCTTGCCCTCACACTCCTTCCTGACGGCCAGACACTCACCCTTGAGACGCGTCACACTCTCCCGCTGCCTCAACACAGCATTCTCCTCTTCTCGTGGAGCGCGTGTGTGTGTGTGTGTGTGTGTGTGTCAGGGTCACAGCAGCAGCAGGTCATCATCGGCACTGAGGAAGGTGTGAGGTCAGAGGGGCGGGGAGCATCACCGCTTTGTTTACACCAGCTCACAGATTTGGGTGTATAGAGTGCGCGGCGAGATGCTCCAGTGACGCTGCTGAGGCTGCCGCGGCGGCCATGTTGCTACGGGTTTACTGGGTTGGGGAAGACGTTGGGGAGGGATTGGGGTGGGAAGGAGGTGGGGTGGGTGGGTAGGAGGAAGGGGTGGACAGTACCAGTGTTAAGTTACATCCAAGGCGCCAAGTCCTTTCCCTGTCCTAAGCAATGTTACGTAAATCTATCTACCTATCTATCTATATCTATCTGTCTACCAATCTAATAATTTTTGCTTGAATTTGTTTACCATTCATAATTATTTTTGCATTCTTTCTCACATTCAATTCCCAGCCTCTATCAATCCCACTCTACAAGGACATACAAAGCTCACAACCTACCTTCTCGGGACTCCTCTGACATCAAGATCAGGATCAAGATCAACGGAGGTAAACCAGGGTTCCCAACGCTGAGGAGTCTGCCATTTGACTCCACGCTCTCACAGTCTCTCTCTCTCTCTCTCTGTTAGCCATCACGCCTCAATAGACACGCTGCAATAGACCCTGTGCCCCTACCTCAACGCCCAGACGTAAGAGTAAGAGTTAAAAAAAAAAAATATTAAAGTAATTCACTGTAAATATAAATTATTTAAAATTGGTACCGGTTTTTGATTTTTTGATTTTTTTTGGTAATTTTACATTTTTTGTTTTTTTTTTTTTTATTTTTTTTAGTTTTTTTGGGAACACTGAGAAACAGGAAGCAAAACAGAGCAGTCTGCCACGCCTCCACGCCCACACAGTGCCTCCACGCCCACCCGGTGCCCCCACGCCTCCACGCCCACGCCTCCACGCCCACCCGGTGCCCCCACGCCCACGCCCACACAGTGCTTGCACGCCCACCCGGTGCCCCCACGCCTCCACGCCCACACAGTGCCTCCACGCCCACACAGTGCCTCCACGCCCACACAGTGCCCCCACGCACATCCAGTGCCCCCACGCCTCCACGCCCACACAGTGCCCCCACGCCTCCACGCCCACACAGTGCCCCCACGCACATCCAGTGCCCCCACGCCCACACAGTGCGTATTACAAGGTTATCTATTTCAAGCTTACCTATTACAAACTTTTTTGGGGAGGTTCAGGTGATGGGTCAGTAATATTCCAGAATCACACCCAAGCTTACCCATGTCAAGTTTACCTGATTCAAGCTTTTTGTGGCTGAGGTGACAGCTTGGTATTATTCCAGAATCACACCCAAGCTTACCCATGTCAAGTTTACCTGTTTCCGTTCACCGGTGATGAGGTTTGAGGCCCCGGTCTGCCGCCGCCGCAGCGCTCCACAGGGCTGCCAACATTACAACAGTAACATTAGCACCTAAAGTTGTCCTCAATCCTCATGGTCGTAAAATTCTAGTGTTTGCCCATACTCCCCCTCACCCCAAAAACAAGCTTGGGGACCGGTGGGAATGCGGGTTTCGGGTGGGGGACACGAAATCTGTCGCAATCTTATTTTTTATGGGGGGAGGAAAATTACCCTAGGTCTAGGGAAATTTCTTACATTTAGGGATTTTTCCTCCCACGACCACTAAATTAAGTGTTTGCAGCAAATTTAGTGTTCCCTACAAGGAAACCACACATTCCCACTGGAGGCCAAGCTTGTTTTGGGAGAGAAGCGAAGTGAACCCTTCAGACGCTGCTCACCTCACCGGTCTGGCGTGGTGAGCAGCCAGCTGCACCCAAATAAACGCCTACACCACACTCATGCCCTCTCTTTAGCACCGGTTTGAGTAGGTTGTCACCTCATCGCAATTTTCTGTCCTGCTAGTAGAGTCCGTGGCACCAAACAATCTTCATTGTTCATCACTGACACAAGCAAAACCACCGGCTACCCGTGATCCATCCAACTCCACGCCCCAGAGAGTACTGGCTGTGGGTTCTAGCGCACGTGCAGGCTCTTGAACCTCCTGCCCGAGCTATTCAAACACGTGAATTCTGACTAACCGCATTTCGAATCTGCTTCACGTTGCCAGTAAGTGAAGGTAATTGTGGAGATTGACTCCACACCTCCAAAATATGATAATAATCCTCCTATATATTATAGTTAAGGAATGAAATACATGTCCCTCAACCATAATATGAAGGTGTAAGTATACTTAAAAGTAAAGAAAAAGGGGGGAATTGGTTCTCTTAGGTGGGGAGCATAGTAAAACTAACCGAACGTTGCATAACCTAACTAACAGGGGGCTTTGCCCCCCTCGACCCCCCCACACGTATGATGCGCCGGAAAATCGTGTTTTATTGGTGGGGGAGCATATTTAATTTTCTCTAATTGAACTTTGCATAACCTAACCTCCAACAGGGCGGCTTTGCCCCACTCGACCCCCTGCTAACCAGGGGGCGCCCTCTACAAGTATAATGCACCAGAAAATCATGTTTTTTTGGTGTGGGAGGATATTTAATTCACTCTAACCTAATGGAGGGGGCAAAGCCCCCCTGAGCCAGTTTTCTGCCATGGTGCGGTGCACACCTTTAGGCAGAGTTGCCTTTGTCCTTCTGTGTGGGGTGTGCGTGTCCTCAAAGTCGCCTTTCTCAACTCTTCTGCCCATGACCGGAAGATTACCAAAATGAGACGGCTTTTTTCAACTTCCCAAAGTCAAAAACATGACATAGGGAGTTTGTTGATGAAGGTGGCGATAAAACAACAGCTCTTGCTAGTTTGTGTTTGTGGTTTATGAAGCCAGTGTGTTCATTTTGTAGTCTTTCTATAGTGAGGAAAGTGATCAGCTTAAATAGCTTGTTGAGCCGTGCGTCCTTGTTTAACCCCTTGACTGTGGATTTCCTACAATAGGACATTACCAAGCTACAGGTATTGAACAAAAAGTGGCTGCTACAATTCAGTGAAGAAAAATGTAAAGTCATCCACCTTCGGAGGGGATATCCAACATACCAATACCACATGAGAAACACTCCATTATCCAACACAGAGGCAGAGAAAGACCTGGGAGTATATGTTGCCAGGCTAACAGTGAAAGCCAAATCCGTGCCAATCACAGCCGATGGGTTAATAGGTACTACTTGTTATGTCTAATTCTCTCTCTCTCTCTCTCTCTCTCTCTCTCTCTCTCTAAATATAAGGTCACTACTTCGCGGAATTTCGCCTATCGCGGGGGGTTCTGGAACCTAACCCCCACGATAAACTAGGGATTACTGTACTACCAAAGGCCGGCCTCACCTCAGCCGACCGGGCTCAGACCACTAAATCTGAAACCCCATCCTAGCTAAGTGACCCGCTGGTTATCCTTGTCCTTTGGGGCCCTGGGGTATGGGATAGGTCGGTGCAGCAGGGAGATCAGTCTTCATATTTTATAAGGTGAGTTGGGTGTGAGTGCGGCCTAAACGTATTGCACTAAAATAGCAATACTGTCTAGGACGACACGCATTAGTTTTGTCACGGTTACGGGATCTACAGTTCATTAGGAGCATTTCAGCACTGGCTACTTAGCGTCATTGCATGGGACAGAGTTTCCTAACCTGGTGGTAACAGTGGGGATCATGTTTCTTAGTGGTCCCTCTAAGCGAGAAAAATGAGAAAAAATTACCCCTCACACAAACCATTTCATAATGTACATGAAAGCATTTGTGATCAGATTATGTATCATCTGTTTTGGGGGTTTATATCATGGCACAAATTTGGCCCTTCGCTGCTACACGGTTAAGACGTCCTTTTCCTCTACAAAATATTGACAAATGGCATCGTTTCAATTGTTTCTAACGATGACGATGATGTTTTCATTCCGGGAAGTTCTTACTTATCATACAGTGATGCTTTAAAATGGTCTGTGGTGCAACAGTAACACAACAGTGACCTCGTGAACTCTATGTCCACCCCCACTTGGCAGGGTTACCCACAGGAAGCTCAGGAAATGGTCATCGCCATAGGCCTATGGAGGTGCGGCCAGCAGAACAGTGGCCGCACCCAGCCCAAGAATTGGGGGGAATTCTTTAAAATCTGACACACCAGAACAAGAAAAGTAAGAATTTTGCAATATTTTGGGTTAGTTCTTCCTCGGTCTCGGGTAATTCTTGGTTCTAGTCTCAGTCCGCGTTGTAAACTCGTAGAAATAGCATCCGTGCGCTTGTGTCATGTTTTCAGCACTACAGTGTCAGTTTTTGTGCTTTAACCCGGTAGCAGCGACGGGTCAGATTTGTGGCTTTACCGTGTAGCAGCGACGGGTCAAATTTGTGGCTTCACCATGTAGCAGCAACGGGTCAAATTTGTGGCTTTACCGTGTAGCAGCGATGGGTCAAATTTGTGGCTTTACCATGTAGCAGCGACGGGTCGAATTTGTGGCTTTACCGTGTAGCAGCGACGGGTCAAATTTGTGGCTTTACCGTGTAGCAGCGACGGGTCAAATTTGTGGCTTCACCATGTAGCAGCAACGGGTCAAATTTGTGGCTTTACCGTGTAGCAGCGACGGGTCAAATTTGTGGCCTTACCGTGTAGCAGTGATGGGTCAAATTTGTGGCTTTACCGTGTAGCAGCGACGGGTCAAATTTGTGGCTTTACCGTGTAGCAGCGACGGGCCAAATTTGTGGCTTTACCGTGTAGCAGCGACGGGTCAAATTTGTGGCTTTACCGTGTAGCAGCGACGGGTCAAATTTGTGGCTTTACCGTGTAGCAGTGATGGGTCAAATTTGTGGCTTTACCGTGTAGCAGCGACGGGTCAGATTTGTGGCTTTACCGTGTAGCAGCGACGGGCCAAATTTGTGCCATGATATAAACCCCCCAAAACAGATAATACATAATCTGATCACAAATGCTTTGATATATATTATGAAATGGTTTGTGTGAGGGGTGCTATTTCTCATTTTTCTCGCATGGAGGGACCATTAAGAAACATGATCCACGATGCTACCACCACCACCGGGTTAACAATGTTCCCCAGAAAGATGGTTAAAAGGGATGGCGCTGCAAAGAAGAAAAGAGGAATGGTGGATACTATGCTGGCAACACAGGAATGGGAGGGGGGGACCAGCATTTTGTATGCCCTCCTGGATGTGACTGACTCCCGCTCACCCTCCATCTCGGACGATACGTCGGGTTAGGTTCATGGTGGTGGGCGAACGTGGTTCCGCTGCCTCGAAAATAGGGAAACTGCGGCTCCTAAACCCTGGTGGGAAACCTTCCCCTCGAGAGTAGCCAGCAGTTGTGGGAGTCTCCGGAATAACCGTAACACATTGATTCGTGTTTTATATTATTTATCATTGCTATTTGTTAGTAAAATAACTAATTCTGTATTAAATAACATGTAAAATGATTTTTATATAAATATTTTTTGAGGTATGGGATGCATTAATGGGATTTACATTAAATTCAATGGGAAAATTCGTTTTGGTTTATGAGTGTTTTGGTGTGCGAGGAATATTCCCGAACAAATTAAACTCGTAAACCGAGGCCTGACCGTGTCAGAAAAGGCTGAGGATGATCCATGTGTGTGTGTGAAGTGATTCTTTGAAAAACAGGGGTATATATTTCAGCTATCTCCTTTACTGCCACTTGCTGTTTTTTGTCCCTTTTGTTAGCTTTTCTTTAGTTCATTTAAGTGTTTGGAGGGCCCAAGACTACCCACATGCTGCCCTCATGATTGCCCATCAACCGGACTCCAGCAAAACTCTAAAGAGAACCAAGTGAAGCTCGGGTGGGGAGGAGATTACCAAGCAGGATGGCGGCACTATAAAACAGTTGCCTGCCCTACTGGGACCAACCATAGGAGTAAAGATGAGGCACACGCTACTCTTTTGACTCTTTTTTGGGAGCAGCGAGTAGCGGGCTTTTTTTTACTATTGTTTCTTTTTTTTGTGCCCTTGAGCTGTCTCCTTTGTTGTAAAAAAAAAAAAAAAAAAAAGTATAAATCTATATATCTATATATATATCTATAAAATATAAATATATATATATCTATATATATATATATATATCTATATATATATATATATATATATATTATTTCCTTTTTTGTGCCCTTGAGCTGTCTCCTTTGTTGTAAAAAAAAAAAATATATATATATATATATATATATATATATATATATATATATATATATATATATATATATATATATATATATATATATATATATTATTGTTTCCTTTTTCTGCCCTTGAGCTGTCTCCTTTGTTGTAAAATATATATATATATATATAGATATATTTATATATATATATATATATATAGATATATATATATATATATATATCATTGTTTTCTTTTTTTGTGCCCTTGAGCGGTCTCCTTTGTTGTAATATATATATATATATATATATATATATATATATATATATATATATATATATATATATATATATATATATATATATATATATATATATATATATATATATATATATATATATATATATATATATATATATATATATATATATATATATATATTTTATTTATTTATTTTTTTTTTACAGCAAAGGAGACAGTTCAAGGGCACAAAAAAAGCAAACATTAATAATAAAACAAAGCCCGCTACTCACTGCTCCTAAAAAGAATCCAAAGAGGTGGCCGAAAGATAGGTCAGTTTCGGGAGGAGAGGTGTCCTGATACCTCCTCTTGAAAAATTCAAGTCGTAGGCAGGAGGAACGACAGATGAAGCAAGATTGTTCCAGAGTTTACCAGCGGGAGGGAGGAAAGAATGAAGATGCTGGTTAACTCTTGCATAAGTGGTTTGGACAGTATCGGGATGAGCATGAGTAGAAAGTCGAGTGCAGCGGGGCCATGGAGGGGGAGGCATGCAGTTAGCAAGTTCAGAAGAGCAGTCAGCGTGGAAATATCGATAGAAGATAGAAAGAGGCAACATTGCGGTGAATTTAAGAGGTAGAAGACTATCAGTATGAGGAGGAGAGCTGATGAGACGAAGAGCCTTAGCCTCCACTCTGTCCAGAAGAGCTGTATGAGGGAGCCCCCACACATGAGATGCATACTCCATACGAGGCGGACAAGGCCCCTGTATATGGACAGCAACTGTGCAGGGGAGAAGAACTGGCGGAGACGGTACAGAACGCCCAGCCTCGAGGAAGCTGATTTAGTAAGAGATGAGATATGAAGTTTCCAGTTGAGATTTTGAGCTAAGGATAGACCGAGGATGTTTAGTGTTGAGGAAGGTGATAGCTGGGTGTTGTCAAAGAATAGGGGATAGTTGTTTGGAAGATTGTGTCGAGTGGATAGGTGGAGAAACTGTGTTTTAGAGGCGTTGAAGGACACCAGGTTCTTCTTGCCCCAATCGGAAATAATAGTAAGGTCTGAGGCTAAGCGTTCTGCAGCCTCCAGCCTTGAGTCGTTAAGTTCCTGAAGGTGGGTCTTCTATTAAAAGAAGTTGAATAATGCAGAGTGGAATCATCGGCGTAGGAATGGATAGGACAGTTCGTTTTGGAAAGAAGATCATCAATGAACAACAGAAAAAGAGTGGGAGATAGGACAGAACCCTGTGGGACACCACTGTTAATAGATTTAGGGGAAGAACAGTGACCGTCTACCACGGCAGAAATAGAACGGTCAGAAAGGAAACTGGAGATAAAGGTACAGAGAGAAGGATAGAAACCGTAGGAGGGTAGTTTAGAAAGCAAAGATTTGTGCCAGACCCTATCAAAAGCTTTTGATATGTCCAAGCAATAGCAAAGTTTCACCAGAAACGGCTAAGAGAGGATGACCAAGAGTCAGTTAAGAAGGCTAGGAGATCACCAGTAGAACGCTATATATATATATATATATATATATATATATATATATATATATATATATATATATATATATATATATATATATATATATATATATATATATATATATATATATATATATATATATATATATATATATATATATATATATATATATATATATATATATATATATATATATATATATATATATATATATCAGTGCTGTCCAAACCTTTTCGCCGGCTGTACCCTTTATTACCTTCTCCTACTGTTACGTACCCCCATGGCTGATTAAACTCAATTATATTATATTATATTTATATTATATTATATTTAGGTACACGTACATTACGCGTCATTCCTAGGTACCCGTCCCTCCCTCTCTCTTTTCCTTCATAGAACATGGGAAGTTTCTGCAGTGTGTGTGTGTGTGTGTGTGTGTGTGTGTGTGTGTGTGTGTGTGTGTGTGTGTGTTCATCGTCTTTTCACGTACCCCTTTTATCTATGCTGCGTACCCCCAGGGGTACACGGACCCCAGTTTGGCATACACTGATATAGACAGATACATATATGTGTGTCTATGTATATATATAAATATATATATATATATATATATATATATATATATATATATATATAAACACACACACACACACACACACACACACACACACACACACATCTGGAGAGTATTAAGAGATGTCTGACAGTTCCCGTCCCCCTGGGAGATGGGGAGGAACAGGGGGAAGGAAGGAAGAGCGACCCTGCCATATCTCGTTTCCATTCATGACAGCTCGAGTTTGGTGTTCCGCAGGCACTTGGTTTCGATAGTACAGCACAAGTGCTTGTATTATTTTGTCTCTTTATTGAGCCAGAGGCCTTCTAGTAGTCATGGAGGTCATAGCATCCCAGGCAGTGTACAACCTGGGTCTGGTCCCCTTGTCCGGCACCTTTGCTGCGTCTTCACGGAGACCAAGAGGGAGCTTTCTTCTTTACTTCTTGGCCTCCGAGAGTGTTTATTTGTCTCTGTGTTTGTTTGTTTTCAGATTTTTCATCTCCTTTAATCTTGTTGGTGACAATTTGATTCTTTCATGTTTAAACAAGTCTGGTTTTATTTCATTTTTCTCTTTTTTTGTTTTTGTTTTGATCCACGTTATCTTGTTCTTTCTCTCAAAGCGGCGACGCTCTGCACACTTCCCTGCTCTGTTCTTTCCCTTCCTTGATACCCTTTTCTGTGGTGGCTGTTCTGCAGCATTGTTCTGTCTGTTTTCCGCTTCCCATATCCACAAGGTGCTTTTCAGCTACCTGCTGCATGGTTGCCTCCAGGTTGTCAAGGGCAGCTAGTTCACTGCTCTGGGTCTATTTTGCCTCGGTTTCTTTGATGCAGTTGTCACAATATTGGGGTTGAAAACCAGTAACTGTGTTGTGATGTGCTACATTTTATGGAAATTGTAGATGCTTTTGGTATTCAGTTTGAAGCATGTTTCTATGAGGCTGTGATCTTTGTCCCAACAGCCACCCCTGGTGCTGGTGCAGCAGCGAGGGTCTGAGGCGGGTGCTGCGTCCTCACTGCCGCTGACTTCTGTTGCAGTACAAGCTGCAGGGCCGGGCAGCAGCCTGAGGGGCCAGGACCAGCAGGAGCAGCCTGCCACTGCTGTGAGGATCAGTGCCAGACTATGCAGTACAGTAAAGTGCAATTCCTTCATCATATTTTGTGCCAAAGAAAAAATTCAGTGCCATACCTTTGAACAGCACCTTGCATGCCTTGATCAGGGGTGCTCAGGAGAACCACCACCACCACCACCACCACCACTTTGCTGCTGGCATCTCCAGCCATAAAGGAAAGGGAGAGTTTGAGTGAGAGAAGGTTTGAGACCGAGAGCAAGTTCACCAGACACAGCCCTGCACACACTGCTGAAGGGAAGCATGAGTGCCAAGAGTGTGGGAAAAGACTCCCTGGGAAGGGTGACCTCAACAAACACACCCACCTACTCTGGTGGAAGACCTCATGAATGCCAAGAGTGTGGCAAAGTGTTCAGTAGGAAGAGTGACCTTAACAGACACACCCTTACACACACTGGTGAAAGACCTCATGAATGCCAAGAGTGTGGCAAAGTGTTCACTCTGAAGGGTAACCTTAACACACACACCCTTACACACATTGGTGAAAGACCTCATGAATGCCAAGAGTGTAGCAAAGTGTTCAGTAGGAAGAGTGACCTTATCAGACACACCCTTACACACACTGGTGAAAGACCTCATGAATGCCAAGAGTGTGGCAAAGTGTTCACTCAGAAGAGTAGCCTCAACACACACACCCTTACACACACTGGTGAAAGACCTCATGAATGCCAAGAGTGTGGCAAAGTGTTCAGTCACAAGAGTAGTCTCGACAGACACACTGTTACACACACTGGTGAAAGACCTCATGAATGCCCTGAGTGTGACAAAAGATTCAGTATGAAGGGTGAACTAAATAGACACAAACATACACACACCGGTGTAAGACCTCATGAATGCCTTGAGTGTGACAGAAGGTTCATTTCTAAGTCTGAGTTGAACAGCCATGTTGCCACACACACTGATCTGAGAGAGTTCAAGTGTGATGTTTGTCTAAAACATTTCAAGACCAAGCGGAGTATTGCCAGGCACATGAAGATCCACTTCCCCTGAGGTGTTGTGTGGTGCTGCTGTATGTGGTGGCGGTGGAGGACAGTGTTTGGCAACCCTGCCCTGGCTGAAGAATAAGACGAAAGAGAAGACAAAGAGAGAAAGACAGACAGAGGGATGGAGGAACAACAGGAACAGAAAATAAAGAAAGGAATGAAGTAGTAGTGAGTAGTGAGCCTTCGCGCGGGTCGGATGTGCTGCGCCTTGCTCGCGAAAGTGCTGAGTCGATATGGCTGGCCGAACCAAGAACTCGGTGGAGTTCTGTTACGTTTGTGCGGATCCCAGAGGCGATGAGTGGATAGGGTGCTATCTGTGCCCTAAGTGGTGTCATTGGAAGTGTGCTCATCTGTCTGGAATTAAGCTGGACAGTATACCTAAAATAAATTGAATTTGAAACCCATGCCTTCATAAAGCATCTCTGACTGCCAAAATTGTGGAAGAAATGGAAGAATTCAAGCTGGAATTATCTAAGGAAATATCAGAAGTGAAACAAGAAGTTGAGTTACAAGCGGTCAGCGTGAAGGAGGGGCTGGGTGAGGTGGCGCAGGATGTGGCGGACGTGTTGCAGCGAGCCGAGCATGTGGAGTCAGCAGATGCAACTTGGGCTGAGGTCACCAAACATAAAAGGAAAGTTAAGAAGAATTTACTTGTTGTCAAGGCCTCTTCACAGGAAAAGAAGGCAACAGACATGAAGGATGAAGTCTCCCAGGTATTAAATGGTATTCAAATAAATGATTCAAGATTTACAAATAGAGGTAACATTGTCATGATCTTTGACACAAGGGATGAGGCTGCTCATAAACTGGAGTCTGTTGAGGAAATTAATACCAAGAGTGTCGGAAAGACGAAACCAAAGATCATGATATGCAATGTGCACAAAGAGGAGACCAAGGAAAAAATAAAGGAGACCATCTTAGACCGCAATGAGTTCTTACACGCCATGGGGGGTATTGAGGATAAGATTGAGCTGGTTTTTAGCAAGCCTGCGGCTGGCGGCACGATGCACTACATTTTGAGGTGTGACCCAACTGTGAGAGAGCTGAGTCACAAGAATCACGACAAGCTAAAATTAGAATGGGGAATATACACAGTGAGAGACAGATACCATGCAATTATATGCTATCACTGTCAGAGATATGGCCATCTTGAGGCCAACTGTACTGCCAAGACCAATGGAGATGCCTCAAATTGTTTCAAATGCGCTGGCAATCATAAATCACAGGAGTGCACCAAGGCTGAGAAGAAATGCATAAATTGTGTGAGATACAAGAAGCCTGAAATCAACCACTCAGCGAATGACCAGTGTTGTGTAGTTCTCCAGACTGAAATTGAGAGAATTCGTAACATGACCGATCATGGCTATTAATTAGTGTCTGTACTCAAAGATAAATTGTGTGTGACGAACCAATGGTGACCAATGGTGGTGGAAACAGGACATACAAGAAAAGTTGAGGGAAAAGAAGGAGGCGAAGCGGAAATGGGAACAGACGAGGAATCAACTGGATAAAGAAGAATACCAGCGAGCGAAGAAGGCGCCAATGAAAGAAGTAGCAGTGGCGAAAGCGGAAGCTTGCAAGAACATATACGAAGAATTGGAAACATCCCAAGGTCAGAAGAAAATATACTGGCTGGCGAAAAGCAGAAACAAGGCTACAAAAGATATTCACCACATAAAGCAAATACTAGATGCGGAAGGGCATGTACTGAGTAAAGAGGAAGAGGTGCATGAAAGGTGGAAGGAGTATTTTTCAGGACTGCTGAATGAGGAGAACCACCATGAATATTTTGAAGATGGAGTTCCATGTGAGGGACCAACGAGGCCAATTGAGAGAGTGGAAGTGGAGAAGGCCCTGAAGAAAATGAAGAGGAACAAGGCAGTTGGCCCGGATAACATCCCCGTGGAGGCATGGTTGGCTTTGGGAAGGGAAGGAGTAGATATTTTGTGGATACTAATGAGGAAAATTGAAGACCAGCAAGTTATACCGGAGGAGTGGCGAGAAAGTGTAATGGTTCCAATCTTCAAGGAGAAAGGGAATGTGCAAGATTGTGCAAACTATCGTGGAATAAAGCTTCTGTCCCACACAATGAAGATCTGGGAGAGGATTATGGATGCAAGATTGAGACAGGTGGTGGAGATAGCAAGGGGCCAGTTCAGATTTATGCCTAAAAAGGGAACGACTAGCGCAATTTTTGTGCTAAGACAGATGATGGAAAAATATAGAGAGAAGCAGAGGGAGATACACGCAATATTCATTGACCTGAAAGAAGCTTATGATCGAATTCCGAGGCAGGAAATATGGAGATGCTTGAGGAAGAAGATGGTACCAGAGAGTTATATAAAACAAATTATGGAGATGTACAGCAATGTGAAAACGAGGGTTAAAACTGCAGCAGGCATGACTGAGAGTTTTGATGTGAGGGTTGGGCTACACCAAGGTTCAGCCCTCAGCCCTTTTCTCTTTAATATAGTATTTGATGTGTTGACGGAGGGCGTAAGAAGAGGAGTGCCATGGGACATTATGTATGCGGATGATGTGGTGTTGGTTGGTGAATCAAAACAAGATGTGGAGGAGAGGATGGAGGAGTGGCGTATAGCATTGGAGAGGCAGGGAATGCGAATAAGCAGAAGTAAGACGGAATATATGGTGATGACAGACCAGGATCAAGGCAGGAACAGGGACATGAGGAGCATAACATTAGATGGCCAGTCTCTGAATATCGTGAGGGACTTCAGATATCTAGGATCAACGGTTGCGGCAGATGGAAATGAAGAGGCGGAAGTTACAAGAAGGATACAGGCGGGATGGAATAATTGGCGTGATATGTCAGGAGTCCTCTGTGACAAGCGAATGCCAATGAAATTAAAAGGGAAAGTGTATAGAACAGTGGTGAGACCAGCTATGACATATGGCCTAGAAACTGTGCCAATGAAGAAGAGTAGTGAAAGAAAATTGGAAGTGACAGAAATGAAAATGCTGAGATGGATGAGTGGAGTGACAAGAAAGGGCAGGATCAAGAATGAAGTCATAAGAGGTACAGTTAAGGTAACAAGTGTGGGTAAAAAGGTGCAGGAAGCGAGACTGAGATGGTTTGGTCATGTCATGAGGAGAGAGGAAGGGAGTTGTGAAAGGCAGATAATGGACATGGAAGTGGGTGGCAGAAGGAGGAGAGGAAGACCCAAGACGAGATGGAAGGACTGTATTGTGGCGGACGGCAGGGAGAAGAACTTGGACCTTGAAGTGGCGGAGGACAGGGTTAGATGGAGGAGACTCATCGAAAACAGCGACCCCGTATAGAAACGGGATAATAATGCTGCGGAAGAAGAAGAATGTTCACTGTGCTGGGAATAATTGTTGAATATTTAATTGTGATACTATAATGAAAATAGCGAACAGGAACACTGAACTAGTTGTTATATGTGATATTATTCGTAAAAGAAATTAAGACACTCACTACAGTGTTTAAGAATAAGTGCATCGAAGACTATTATTGAGGCTAACGTTGAAATTGTTGACGGCCCTCGTAGAGCGCTGCATCAGCAGCGGAGCAGCAGGGCCTCAAACCTCATCAACGGTAAACGGTAAACGGTAAAAGACTAGTGAAAGAAAGAAGAGAAAGATGGACAAGAAAATATTATGAAAAAGCACGAACAGAAAGAAAAGGAATGGAGGAAAGGAAGAAATTATGAAAGAAGAGGAAGAGAATAGAAGGAAGCCTGGAAGAAAAGGAGGAAGAGGAGCAGCATCAAGACGGGGATAGTTAGAAAAGGGTCATCAGCATCTTCTTGGCTTATGGTCCATCTTCTCCCTTTCCTGGGGTGGGACTTGCCATGGTCCTCCTCCATCTTGCTGGTCCGGTGCTAATCCTTCCTCTATTTCCAACACTCCCAAGTCTTGTGTCACTGTTCCTCTTCCCTGTTCCTGTTATCTTCTTGGCTTATGGTCCATCTTCTCCCTTTCCTGGGATGGGACTTGCCATGGCCCTCCTCCATCTTGCTGGTCCGGTGCTAACCCTTCCTCTATTTCCAACACTCCCAAGTCTTGTGTCACTGTTCCTCTCCATGCTCTCCTTGGTCTTACAACTGGTCTCCTCCCGGGCACCTCCATTCCCTCCACCGCCCTCTGTCTCTCTCCTCACATGTCCCAACCATTGCAGCCTTCTCTGTCTCTCTCTCCTCTGTGTCTCCTTCACACCACATCTCTCAGCCACTTCCTTATTCTGTTCCCTGCCACCTGTCTCTCCTCATATGTCCCAACCATTGCAGCCTTCTCTGTCTCTCTCTCCTCTGTGTCTCCTTCACACCACATCTCTCAGCCACTTCCTCATTCTTTCCACTCAGTGTATATATGTGTGTGTGTGTAAGTTTGTATAGTATATTTCTGCCTTACGCAACGATTTTCATTATCCTGAGAGAGAGAGAGAGAGAGAGAGAGAGATGGCTTTCCGCTCGGCCCACGTGGTCACTTCAAGAAACAATCACAACAGTGAGGCCTTGTGTTACTTAACTAACAGACGGTCACTGCTCTTCCCCTACGCCTATAAACAGTGGTGTTCCGCAGGGCTCTGGGCTATCTCCCACTCTTTATGTTGTTCATTACTGATTGATTGATAGTTTATTGTTACAGTTATACAACAAAGGAGAAGAGAGGAACCTGTCATCCTGAGGCCAGGCAATACACATTAATAATCTTTAATTCCAAAACAAACTTCAATCCACTCATGCCGATAACTCTCCTGTGCATTGCTCAGCATCTCAACAGAAGACCCTCCCAACGGGAAGCATGACTCAAGGCTGGACGCTGCAGAACATTAACCTTTGACCTTGCTATCATTTCTGAATGGGACAGAGGTAACTTGGTGTCCTTCAGTGCCTCAAAAACTCAATTTCTCCACCTGTCAGCTCAACACAATCTTCCAAACACCTATCCCCTATTCTTGGACAACACTCAGCGGGGTCCATGATTTACTACCAAGCAAATGAGTGACTGCATCAACTGTAGCCGATGTAATGACCCTCATTTTGTGTCTCCAGAATGCCCTTCAGCCAGCCACTGTTGAGTCCACACCACTACCCAGCCTTAGACTCAGGTGACGAAAGTCGAGAAGATTACCAGAAAGGTGTGGAAATAGTTAACTATATGAAAGAAACCTCGAGGGCAGCAGCTGATAGGGGATTTGCAGGAGTAGAAATGGACAACAACTACAGAGTGGCAACTTATCTGGTATAGAGGCCATTTTTATCTTCTTTACACATTGCAGAGCAGGTGCAAGGAACAGTGCTCGCCTCTGTGGTGCAAGTGTTGGCGTGGGTGAGGGTGATGAACCAAGGAAGAGAAAAAGGAATGATGAACCCGAGGCCAAAAGCACAGACACTTCTAAAATGTGCAATGGCACTGATCTTTGCGTCCAGTAGTGACGGAGAGACAGAAGACAGTAGAGCGCTGCATCAGCGGCGGAGCTGGGCCTGAAACCTCATCAACGGTAAACGGTAAACAAACGCAGTGGACATGGTTCATGAATGCCACAAGGTAAAAAGGCTGGGCCGGGGCAGATGAAGAATCATGGAAATGGTCGGAAGCAAACACCAGAAAATACCTCAGATTAGGAAAACTTGCCTACCAGTACCTTCATGAGTTCTCCTCCAAGCAGTGTTACAAGCCAGCAGTTAATTGAGTAAAGTTATTATTTAACCTCCTGGAAAACCTTAAGAAAAAGTGTAGGGATGAAAATGGTTGTGGAAATAGCCATGAAATGTGTGCGAGAACCGTGAGGCCATGGGCGGCCGTGACCCGTGGCTAACTGCCGAGGCCTGGACTCCCTTGATAGAGAGCTCTGTAAAGGGTCTCCACCGCAGCCTAAAAAGCCTTAGTTTAATCACGCTTGTTCTCGTGCTCACAAAAGGTACCAGAGCCTTCGAGCTTCCGCTAACCATGATCTCTACATTTCTGCCCCGAATCGTGCCAAATCTATTCTCCAACTTACCAAAAACTTTTTCATCAATAGAAAATGCCAAAACCTTGCTTTTTCTAAATCTTCCCGGGACTTCTGGCATCTACCCAAAAACACCTCCCCCAACTTCACTTCTTCATCTTTCCCTCCTCTCCTTAGTCCTGATGGCAGCACCGCCGTCTCATCCATCTCTAAGGCTGAACTCTTCTCTCAAACTTTTTCTAAAAACTCCACTCTGGACGATTCTGGGCATATTCCTCCTACGCATCCCCCTCTGACTTCTTCCCTAACGCATACTCTTGTAATCTATTCCAATATAACCTTGTAGCCAGTCTGTTGACGAGTGTCGGGCATGCCATTAGGTGCCCAGCGTAGTGGCCGCCGCCGCCCCACTGCGTCCCGCGTTGCGTACGTACCTGCGTAATTTTGGACGGGCCACACCGCATGTCGAATATATTTAAACTAATACAACCAACCATTATAACCTAACGGGCCCTGCTATAAATGTTTTGGGGATGAGATGGCTGTAATAGCTGCTCCGAGAATGTGCTGTGCTGCGTTGGCTGGCTTCCATTTTCTAAGTCCACTGTTATTGTTTCACTCGGGGCTCTATAGACAGACTGAGCCTCATGGCTGCCTTGCACTGCACCATACAAACTAGTTCCTAAGTCAGTAATATCCAGAATCCAGAATCGGACATGAAGAATTATCCAATAAATCCAATAAATAAATCCGAGCAATCTGATACCGGTACTGTACTGTTTAGCTGGTACCGTTGGTACTGGTACTGGTACCGGTACCTGCCCACCCCTACAGCAGAGTCCTCCTCCAAAGTGTTCCTGAATAGCCAAGTGCTACTGAATACACTAGTCAGAACATTGAGACACACAGCACAATCAGGAGACATGCCAGTAGAATGGAAGAAATCAAACATAATCATGATACCCAAAACCAGGAAACCCAGTCAATGAGTTCAGACCCATAATGGCACTAACCAATGTAGGCTACAAACTAATGATGGCAGTTGTACGGATGAGTCTAGAGGAACACATAGAAAGGAATAGATGGGGAAAGGACACCCAGGCAGGCTTTACAGCGCGAGGTAAAGTAGAAAACAACATTGTAATCCTGAGGTACTGTATATAGAGAAGACATTTAAGAAAAGAAAGCCACTAATAGTCACATCAATAGATTTTGCCAAAGCGTTTGATAGCATCAAGAGGGACGTAATTATCAAATTGTTAATGGAATATAAGATAAATAAAAAAAGCAACAGACATAATTACTAAACTGTACGAGGGGGATATAACCAGGGTGAAGATGGATGAGGGGGAAGACCTTGAGATACCAGTAAGCAGTGGGATAAGGCAGGGCTGTACAGGCTCAACTACTTTATTCAAGTTAGTCACATACAAGTCATTCAGAAGCTAGAGGAATTGGACAAGGGATTTAAAGATGAGGCCTTCAATATAACATCTCTGTTTTTTGCCGATGCTGGAATGCTGTTAGCGGGGAGTGTAGAAGATGCAGAGGCAGTGACTGAGCAGGTGGTGGCAACAGGAAGGGAATGCGGACTAGAAATAAATAAACAAAAAAGTAACATTATAATATTTAATATGAAAGACAGACCACAGGAGATAGCAGGGATACAGGTTAGGGATAAGCTGAAATATCTAGGTATTATAATAAATGACACCAGAAATTTATTTAAAGCACAGAAAGAGTCTATGATACAAAAGGCAACCAGAATGGCAAATATGACATACTCAGTTGTGGCAAGGAGCTGCTCAAAACTACTGATAGGGAAAACATACTGGAAAAGTGTGGCTCTTCCAGCAATATTGTATGGGGCCAACATAATAGATTTCACAAAGCAAGAGATAGACAGGTTCCAAAGAATAGAGAGCAGTGTGTGCAGGAAGATACTGGGAGCCCCAAGTTATGCCCAGGCAGCATGCAGCTTTAAGAGGAGAGGTGGGAGTATCAAGCATGAAGGCAAGGATTATGGAAGGACAAGTAAAATATTTGCAGTATGTTTTGAGAGGAGATGAGAGCACAGACCAAGAAGAATGGAGGGATAAAAGGACTAATAGAAGACAGAAGAAGGGCGGGAATAAGAGGAGGCAAACGACGAAATAAGGAAAGAAGTTAGAGCATGGGACACAAAAATGTGGAAACAAGAAATGCAAGAAAAAGCAACCCTGAAAATGTATAGAACCTGTAGAGAAGAGATGGGTGGACAAGAGGAAGTGTACGACAACAGTGAAGCATCAGCCGTCCTCTTCACCTGCAGAACAAATAACATGAAGCTGAGAGATAGGAAAAGATTTAACAAGAAGAGTACGGCGTGCACCATGTGTGGAGACGAGCTGGAGGACCTTCATCTTGCACTGCCCAGTGTGGCGAGATATTTTGACCGATCTGAAAAGAGTGACCGATCCAACATATCGTACCGCACCCCGGCAGAACGACAAGTGAGTCCGCGGCGAGAGGATCCCTCCCCCCCATACATTATCCAATGGGGACATGCTCCGACACTCGTTACTTTCCTAAAAACTTATATCGCCTAGTATATAATTCAGTATATCTATTTTGAAGAACTATATGTCACTTGCAGTCGAAAATCATATATATATATATATATATATATATATATATATATATATATATATATATATATATATATATATATATATATATATATATATATATATATATATATATATATATATATATATATATATATATATATATACCATATATATATATATCATACCACCACCACCACAACCACCACAACCACCATCACCCACCATCATCACCACCTCCACCACCACCATCATCACCACCACCACCATCATCATCACCACCACCACCATTACCACCACCACCATCATCACCACTACCACCACCACCACCACCATCACCACCACCACCATCACCACCACCCCCACCACCACCACAATCACCAACACCACCACCACCACCATCATCACCACCAGTACCATCACCACCATCACCACCACCACCACCATCACCACCACTAGTAGCACCACCACCAACACCAACACCATCACCACCAACAACAACAAGAGGAAGAGGAAGAAGAAGAGGAAGAGGAAGAAGTAAAAGTAGAAGAGGAGGAAGAAGAAGAAGAAGAGGAGGAAGAAGAAGAAGAAGAAGAAGAAGAAGAAGAAGAAGAAGAAGAAGAAGAAGAAGAAGAAGAAGAAGAAGATGAGGAAGAAGAGGAAGATGAAGAGGAGGAAGAAGAAGAAGAAGAAGAAGAAGAAGAAGAAGAAGAAGAAGAAGAAGAAGAAGAAGAAGAAGAAGAAGAAGAAGCAGAAGAAGAAGAAGAAGAAGAAAGAAGAAACATGGAAACATGGAAACATGGACTAGCAGGCAGCAGAAAGCCTGTTGGCTCATTACTAGGCTGCCTGCGTTCAGTGATTTAATTAATCCGTTTGCCACAGGAGTGGCTTGCGGGGAAGGATTAAAGCACTTGTGTACCTACTCTTGGGAACGTTCAGTTCACTCCCGTTGCAGCAAAGTGGCGATCAATGCGTTTCTTGAAGGAGTTGATGGTCTCTGCGCTAACCACTTCTGCAGGAAGGCTGTTCCAGTGGCGAACAACTCTATTCGAGAAATAACTCCTGCCGATGTCGGTATTGCATCGCTTTGCTTGAATTGATTTTCCGTTGTTTCTTGTTCTCAGGTTAGTTTGTAGCGTGAAGAGCTTGGAGTGATCAACGTTGCTGAGCTTGTTCAGGTACTTAAAGACTTGTATCATGTCTCCCCGCAGTCGTCTCTTTTCCAACGTGAAGAGGTTGAGTCGCTCGAGTCGTTCTTCATAGGGTTTCGTCCTCAGTGATGGTATCATCTTCGTGGCGCGGCGCTGTACTCTCTCAAGTAACTCAATGTCTTTCCTGTAATTAGGAGACCAGAATTGCACGGCGTATTCCAGGTGGGGCCTTACCAGCGAATTATACAAGGATAACATAACTCCCGGCGTCTTGTATTCGAAGTTCCTCGATATGAACCCAAGCATTGTATTGGCTTTCTTACAGGCGGACTTGCAGTGTTTTGTTTGTTTCAAGTCACTGCTGATGGTGACCCCGAGGTCTCTTTCCTCTTGCACAACATGTAATGGTTCGCCACCCATGTGGTATATGTGGTTGCTGTTTCTGGATCCGATATGCATTACTTTACATTTGGTAGTGTTGAAGGACATCTGCCATTTTTCTGACCACCGAGTGATCTGGTCCAAGTCTCTCTGGATAATTTCGCAGTCTGCCGTCGTGAGGGCCTTCCCACCCACCTTTGTGTCGTCGGCAAATTTTGAAAGATTGGATTTTAATCCTAGTTCTAGGTCGTTGATATATATGATGAAAAGTATGGGTCCCAGCACTGACCCCTGTGGCACTCCACTTGTGACCGGGAGCCACTCGGAGGCCTGTCCGTTGAGTACAACTCGTTGTTTTCTTTCAGTGAGCCAGTCTTTGATCCACGCTGTCAGATCGTCGCCTAATCCCGCCGACTTAAGTTTCTTGAGGAGTCTTTCATGTGGCACTTTGTCAAAGGCTTTCTGAAAATCTAGATATATAACATCACTGGGGATATGATTATCCCAGTTTTCATAGATACCTTGGAAGAAGTCCAATAAATTGGTTAAGCATGAGCGCTTGTTCCTGAAACCGTGCTGAGCATCGGAAATGATGTTATTGTCTTCAAGGAACCTAACGAGTTTGTCTCTGATGATCTTCTCGAGGATTTTTCCCGCCACTGAGGTCAAGCTGATTGGTCTGTAGTTTTGGGCCACACTTTTGTCTCCCTTTTTGTAGATCGGTGTTACGTTCGCTTGTTTCCAGTCTTTCGGGACTTTGTTTTGTTGTAGTGACAGATTGTAGATGGCGGTGAGTGGCTTGAGGATTTGCTGCTTGAGTTCCTTGAGCAGCCTGGGTGACAAGTCGTCGGGTCCGGTAGACTTGTTTGTCTCGAGTTTGTCTAGGTACTTTTTCACATCCCGTTCGTCGATTGTACCAATTTCTAGGGGAGTGATTCCCATCGGTGGGGAAGGGCTATCGGGTACGGACTGGGTATTCTCGACCGTGAACACAGACGCGAAGTTCCTGTTTAGGATTTCGACCATTTGTCTACTGTCCTGTGTTAGTACGTCACTTTCAACTTTTTGTCTTCATTTTGGTTCTTATATACGTGAAGAACTTTTTCGGGTTGGACTTGGCTTCGCGTGCAATTTGCTTTTCATAGTCGCGTTTACTCTGGCGAATGAGTGTTCTGCAAGCTCTGAGGCTTTGATGGTACTGTTCGCGTGCCTCGTCAGTGCTGTTTTCCTTTAGCAAGTTGTATTTTCTCTTCTTCAAATTAATCGCCCGTCGAACTTGGGTAGTCATCCATGGTGTGCTTGTGGCATTATTTGTTCTCCTTGTCTTCATGGGAACAGTCGTTCTCTCTACCTCCAGGAGTTTGTTCTTAAAGCCGTTCCACGCGCCGTCCACCGGAGTGAGGTTCATGGGTTCCCAAGTTGTCTGGGTTAGCAGCTCACGAGCGAAGTTAAAATTGGCTTTTTTGTAGTCTGGAATCTTGGACATGTTTTCGGTGAGTTCATGGTCTGTTCTGATTTTTAGGCGAATTAGGTGATGGTCGCAACCATCCAGTTTTTCGCCGACTTGACATTCACGTGTGAGATCTGAATCACTCACGAGTACTAGGTCTAATAAGTTATTTTCCCTCGTTGGTTGGGTAACAATCTGAGTAAGAAAATTGTCCTCTAACATTTCGAGCAATCTGTTACCCTCCCGATCTCCAATCATCGTGGTCCAGTCAATGTTGGAACAGTTAAAGTCCCCGATAATGACTGACTGTTTGTTTTGTGTTATGGTGTGAATTTCCTCATACAACGCTTCTTCGTCCGCTGCTTGCTGCTTTGGAGGTCTGTAAGCGGTTCCAATCGTTGTTGTGCTTGCTAGTCTCCAGTTCAACATATACAGTGTCATATTTCTCTGAGTCTTCTTTGGTTATTTCCACGGCAGGGTATTTGTTCTTGACGTAACAGATAACACCTCCTCCTTTCTTGTGAAGTCTGTTTTTGTAGAAGCTCTCGTATCCCGGAATTGAGAATTCGGTCATTAGGTGGTCAGAGGTGGCCCACGTTTCGGTGATGGCAATCACGTCTGGACTTTCTACGTCAACATAGGCAAGTAACTCATCCCGTTTGGGTATTAAGCTCCGCGCGTTGGTGTATAGGACAGAAATGTCCTTCTTGACTTCAACGCTTCGCGGCACAGTAGTCTGGTGTCTGCTTGTGTTCACTGTTGGGGGCCTTGGTGTGTAATGAGCGGTCCCTACTGGTTGGTTGTTTACGA
>NC_066509.1:35689696-35714696 GCF_024679095.1 Eriocheir sinensis | reverse complement strand
ATACACACAACAACAGTAATAACATCATCGACAATAACTCCATCATCAACAACAACAACAGCAACAGAAACAGCTGAGTGATCTACACGCCGACAGATCGGGTCGGGATTCGAACCACTCCCCACAGATTCGTGGCTCAGCACGCTAACCACTGCACCACGAAGGCGTTAATGAAGGAAGGTAGGGACGGAAAGAGTTTGGAGTATTGGAGTGGGAAGGGATGTGTTGGAAGTAGGGAGTGGGGGTGGAGGGCCGGGCTGGTGACTGTGTGGTTGGGGTGAGGGGGGTATGGGGGGTTAGGGGAGTAGAGATGAGGGATGATTGGGTGGAGGGTTTTTTATGAGATGGAGAGAAATTAGAGGGGGAGGAGGAGTGGAGTATGGTGGTGGTGGAGGGGAAATTCCGGGTGGGGGAGGGAGGGATGAGGGATGAGTGGGTGGGGGTATTTTGGGGGGTTGGAGAGAGCTGGAGGAGAAGGAGAGGGGGAGGGAGGAGTGGTTTATGGTGGTGGTGAGGGGAATGTTCGGAGTGAGGGAGTCGGGTAGAGGGGGTGGAGGAGATTGAAGTAAAGTATGTTTGAATGTTATATAATAAGTGAAAATAACTCTTAGGTGACGACGACGCTCATTTCACTACGCGTGGACAAACATGGGACACACACACACACACACACACACCTGCATGCCTTGGACGATTCTCACAGGGCAGGTCACGGGCACAGCGTCGGGCCTGAGGGTGAACTTGTACTGCGCAGCGTCGCGAAGAAACTTGCGCATGTGCTGTACCGAGAGCTTGCACCTCAGGAACATGGAGATAATCCATATCAAGGGGCATCGCCTGTGCCGCGGAGGGAGGATCTGCGTGATGTTGAACACGGGCGAACACAGCACCAGGCCACACACCCGTTCGGGATGCCCCAGGGCGAGCTGTAGCGCCACCTGTCGGCAAGGGAAATGGTGGACAGGGTGCGTGGGCGGCTGTGGAGATTGGGCCAACTCTACCGTGATTACCTATCCCCATTCTCTGTACATATATGCACACACCTCCCCTCTCCCCGCCCCCCAGGAAACGCACCGTGACGCCGATGGAGAAGCCTACAAGCACCAACCGCCTCCCACGAGCAAGCCGCGGCATGTGTTTCGCGTCGTCCAGCCATAGCGAGATCAGGTTCCACGGCTTACAGTGTTCCTCGACCACAGATGATCCCAAATACGTGTAGTCAAAGCTGAAGCAACAAACCTGCCATTACATCCCAAGACAGGGCGGCACAATAATCCTCTCTCCTATCAACTAGAAGCAAAATAAAACTAGTAAAGTGATGAATTATGTTTGCTATATACAATCTCGTAATATCATTCCTGTTTGAAGTTTTGCTTCAGATAATATTCAGCATGGATGTGGCATCGCTTCTAGAACCCAGGAGAAAAGTCACATGGAGGGAAAAGCATTACGGGACAGTTGAATGGGACGTGTTACAACAGAAATAGCGCCAGTAGACCAGTGAGGGTATTCGTTCACTCCCCCCCCCCCCCCACACACACACACACCATACACAGTTATCATGCTCGCCTCACAAATGAAAAGTTCCGTGTTCGATTCCAGGATTAAGTGAAGACGGATGGGCAGTCTTAATCCGTGCCCCATGTCTACCCAGCAGTGAGTGGGTACCGGGGGGTGTCGGTCGGGGGTTGTGTCCCGCTTCCCGGGTTTGTGTGTGTGTGTGTGTGTGTGTGTGTGTGCGCGATGTGAGGTTCTAGGTGTACCCACAGAACCGTCAGCGGAGCTCTAAAGCTCACCCGGGGAGGTTACTGGCTATAGGGATCGCGGGTCCAGCACGTGATCATATCTTGGTGAGCGACACAAACACCCGGTTTACCTGTCTTGGCCCTGCAAGGTGATGATATGGCCTCTGGCGCTTCGTGGGGGCCGCGGTCAAGATTAATACTTCGTTTCTTGATCCAATCAGTTTGTCAGACCTCCATTATTCCCTTTATTCTTACGCCTTACGTGTGTCATAGCTAAGACGTGATAATTTGTAGTATTTCTAATCGTCCGACTCTACTTACTGAACTCTGTTTAACAATGGTAACATCAATAATAAACTTTCCTTCATTCCAAAATATATCTTAGAACTATAGTCGAAAACAGAACGAAAATTAAGACGTAAAAACATTATTTTTTTTACCTATCTGATAGCAATAGTAATAATAATAATAATAATAATAATAATAATAATAATAATAATAATAATAATAATAATAATAATAATAATAATAATAATAATAATAATAATAATAATAATAATAATAATAATAATAATAATAATAATAATAATAATGATAATAATAATAATAATAATAATAATAATAATAATAATAATAATAATAATAATAATAATAATAATAATAATAATAATAATAATAATAATAATAATAATAATAATAATAATAATAATAATAATAATAATAATAATAATAATAATAATAATAATAATAATAATAATAATAATAATAATAATAATAATAATAATAATAATAATAATAATAATAATAATAATAATAATAATAATAATATTATGATAATGATAATGATGATAAAAATAATAATAATAATAATAATAACAATAATAATAATAATAATAATAATAATAATAATAATAATAATAATAATAATAATAATAATAATAATAATAATAATCATGATAATGATAATAATAATAATAATAATAATAATAATAATAATAATAATAATAATAATAATAATAATAATAATAATAATAATAATAATAATAATAATAATAATAATAATAATAATAATAATAATAATAATAATAATAATAATAATAATAATAATAATAATAATAATAATAATAATAATAATAATAATAATAATAATAATAATAATAATAATAATAATAATAATAATAATAATAATAATAATAACTTTTTGCTTGAATTCAGAATATATTTTCGAGCTATGGTTAAAAAGGGTGATCAAAAGTTGAGTCGCAAAAACAATCATTCTTTTTCCTACCTAAGAAATGGCAGGCCGTGTGTCAGGGCGAACGAGCGCAGAACCTTGGCCCGACTGCCACTCATGCTGCCTCCCATGCCGGGCACCAGGAAGAGGCCCACCGCTACCCCGCCGCTGCCCGCTGAACAATGGTACCTCACCGCGCGGCGCCCGAACTGGTTGTCTATCTGTGGGCAGGGAGGAGCGAGGGGGGTGAACTGGATGTTTCTTTGTATTGCAGTGTCACTGGATATCACTAAACACTAATGCCTCTCTTCAGCTACTCAGGGGCAAATTCTCTCTCTCTCTCTCTCTCTCTCTCTCTCTCTCCGTTTCTATAATTAAAGGAACGAAAAGAAAGTTCACAGAGAAGCAACTGTTAAGTATGTGGTAAGATTTTTGGTAAATGACTATTGAGACAAATATAAGTACTTACCACCACAAGAATTAGACCCGTAGCAAATAGGATACCCAAAATGCTAAACATTTTCAAAGTTATATCATCTATTTTTTTTTTTCAGTTTATCTAAAATAATATCCTCTCGTATTACTGAGTCCAGTAAATCTGATAAATAAACTTAATTTATATTAAGGATAAATATGGACGCACACTGAGATTGCCAATGGTGCCCCAAAAGAATGAAACACCCTTGTTGTAGGGGACGCAATATGTTTAGACAAATCATTTCGTGTTTCTCTTATATTGGGTCTTGTTATAACATCATATTCATGAGATTCTTCTTTAGTATGAGATGGTTTATATCTGCGTTAAATCATTATTTACTTCAAATATAAATTACTTGAAAAGGTGGTATAAACTTGTCACATCCATGTCATGATATACCCATGACATGAATATGAGAAGTGAAAGATAACTTATATATTACTGATTTTTTTTTAAACTTTTGTTTCACCGAGCTGTGACAAGTATATTTGCAACCTACAATCATTGCTGCGTTCAATGGTGTCAAGTAAATTTGTCTGTCTTGTATAAAAGGTGAGCTAAGGTGACTGATATAAAAACGTAACACCAAGGGCACATGCGAGCGAATGTCACCACCACGTGAGCCGAGAGAGAAAGCCCCAGATGAGCAGTCGGTTCGAACAGACTATAGTGTGCACAGAATTTGCCATTTTTTTTACCCTACCTTTTCGTTTTTAAAGTGCTTTTAAGTTAAATGTTATCCCTGACTTACCTGCTAATGCTGACATCTCATCTAAACCTCAAATTCAGCTTTATCTCACAATGAATATAATGCATTTCGCAGGCAATGGGTTTCTCCGAAAGAAAGAAAAACTTTGTATTATGTTAAATATTTGTTCGTCTAAATTTACACTGGCAGAGTAGCCATCCCTTTACTACTTTTTTTTAATCGTATCCGAAATATATTTATTAGTTTGTCATGATCAACAAAGCTTCCTTATATATTCATCAGGCTGTCGCAACAGACCGATGAGACACGCCTGTCCTCGTCGACAGACCGACTTGGTCGGCTCGGCTGACGTCAGCCGATAAAGTCGGTTTGTCGGCACCCTGCTACGCCGTTGGCCGCAGTTGGCAAAGGCCCGTGCTCCCCCTACAGGGAGGGAGCAATCTTTGAACAACAGACCGATCTTACTCTTAATATGTTTGGCTGCCATGACAAACAGATCTTTCTCTAAATACCTTTTAGGCTATCATTACATACTGTTATTACCATTAATATTAAATAAGCCTGTCATGACCAATAGATATTACCGAAAATACTTTATAAGACTTATGACAAGCAGATCCTATCAATGTGCCGAAATGTTATTCATATATTTTTTTCCTTATCGTCCGCTAAATACAACATTAGGTTTCCATACAACTTTGTTTAGTATGCTTGTAACCAATGTCGGTCTACTATCTTTTACTCAAATCCACCCTCCCCCCCAAAAATTATCATCATAATTTCACAACTTACGTTTCTTTGCTCACATTTCGCCATATTTTGTCATGTTTACATATGTACAATTATATATTTGTATAGTAAAAATACTTGATCAAAGAGGCATATGAATTTTGTATATGTCTTTAAGAATATTCTCATTCTTTTCACCTTGATGATTGTCCAGCAGCTTTCTCATTAACTCTTTGCCTACCTCTTTGTTTAAGTATATATGGGGAGGCGATGGCCGAGTGGTCAGCATGCGGGCGTGGTGAGCCCGTGGACCTAGGTTCGAGTCCCGCCTCAACACGATGATATTTCTAGTCATCGCCGAGTGGTGGAAAATTACCCACATGCTACCCAGATCTTCAATCAACCCTAATTTCAGCGACTCCCTTTAAGTGGAGCACCGGGGGGCAGCATGCTCCCGGCAGAGTCATATCACGGCAGCCACTATTAATAAAATTCGCCTGCGGCACTAACGGGCTGGGGCCGTGCAAGAAGCCCCTCAAGAGAGCCTACCGTAGCTACGGGAAACACCTAAAAAAAGTCCTTCCCTCCTGATGGTCATCCAACAAGTGATTTATTTACCCTTTTTATTTTTTTTTATAAGGAACGCACTCCACTGATTATTTTCTGCTTCATATTCATCAGAGTGAAGCTGTCGTAATATTTGTTAGTAATTTTAACATGAATGGACCGTGTCAAAGCATGAGCATGAATAGCAAGCTAACAACACGCACACACACAAAAAAAAAAAAAAAAAAAATGCTAGCATAATTTGTCCCGTCAACACCAGAACCTTGTAATACAGTCAAGTAATGCAACATAATATAAAATCAGCCTTAGTTTATATGCTATTGCTATGTGCACAAACTTGCAGTTTTATTTCAGAACAACCACCATAATCTGACTTATGACTGAACGAGTTAGCGAAATTGGTGTTGTGTGTGACGATTGATTAACTACCATACTCGTAACGAACTAAAAAAAAAATAAGCTTACCATTTCTTTCTGCACGTCCAATACACAGGGGTCATTTGAGTGCTTCACATCTTCAGGCATTTTCGTTTAGGCAAACAATATTTTCAAGACGATAAGCTACACAGCATGGCATGTGTCGGCGCTGCTGTTGAACCACTGCCGCGCCGCTGTAGCAGGATAAAGGGGATGCCAGGATGAAAGGGGACGTGGTTGTGTGCATGCTGTCAACTCAATACACGTGTGACACACACACACACACACACACACACACACACACACACACACACACACACTGACACACACACACACACACACACACACACACACACACACACACTCGCTCGTAGAGGAGGGTGGCTTTCCTTAGAGCACTACCAGGGCAAGGGCTTAGTAGCCTCCTATACAAGTATTCAGACTCAGCTATGAAGTCCATTTCAATGGGGCCCGTTCAGGGAATCCACTGGTGCACAGCCCTGTCAAACCTAGCCAGAATTAGCAGAATAAAGGACAGACGTCGACTCCTCCTCCGTCACATTGTAAATAAGTTCTTCCATTTATGGAGCACACGAGAACGAGTCCGAGTAACAATCAGTAATTGCCATCGCGGGTGAAGATCTGGGAGGAAGGAGTGTTCTTGATCGCAGACAAAGTTGGAGAGCAACGTTGTCACATATGTTATGTATAAAAGTTATTGTTATCATTCTGAAAAGCGACACATTCATAGCACTATATAGCCTTATGTAGTGTATAGATAATACCTAATACACAAATCCAAATAGTAGCTAAACAGCTGACAAATCAGTGAGTGATGTATTGGGGTGATGCAACAAGGCTGGGGAGAGGCTGGGACACCACCCAAACGAACTTGTTTTTGTCGGACACTTAACTAATTCCATTCGTTTATTATAACATCATCACTCTTCCCACGACTGTGTGGTGAAAGAAAAGTAAAAGTACGACGTTCTAAACTCCACAAATACGTCTTAGTTTTTTTTGTTTTTTTTTTTTTCAAGAGTAGGCTATTTATATTTATTTTGCAATAGCCTACTACTATATTTATTGTTGTAATTATATGTCGTCCAGCATCATATGCTCAAATGAACCGTGCTGTACAATATAAAACAGCAATACAAAGTATGGTATAATGGTAGACATAATGAGCAGCCAACAAGATTTCCTTTTCTGAGCAAAATAATACAAATATGCTGGGTGTTTCTGAAAACGTCCTCACTGTTGTCTTGAACACCCAATTGCTCGGCATCCGTTGCAGTAAAAGTAAAAAAAACACAACTTTTACTTGTTCAAATACTTACAACGGCCGAAAGGGGAATTACCGACCCGCGGTGGTCCGCCTCACCCGACCAAACCTTCCGAGGCAGGAGGAGAGAGAGAGAGAGAGAGAGAGAGAGAGAGAGAGAGAGAGAGAGAGAGAGAGAGAGAGAGAGAGAGAGAGAGAGAGAGAGAGAGAGAGAGAGTGTGTGTCTCACAAGAAAATTTGACTACACCTGTTTAGGACTCATCACTGCTCTCCATAGTGAACACAATATGCATAATAACGACAATAGTATACCTAAAACTCAAGATTTCAAGACTTCTTACCTTGGATCGCTTCCGTAGATGCACGCAAACACTTATAACTCCGCACCGTAGCAAGGCTCCCGGGTGACCGACGCGAGCACGGCCCAAGAGAGTGCGACATACCACAGTCTACATACGTACACACACAGTCAGCCAGCCAGACCGGACAACCCTTTGCCCGCGCATGGGGGGGTGGGGGTAGTGACGTCACGCACGCCGAGACTTTTACTCACCTCACCTGCTCCGCACGATGACACATTCTCATAAATACTTCTGTAGTTCGCTTACATTATCTTCCAACTATAATTTGACAACTGCATTCCATTCAGGAGACATGCCTTTATGAAATGTAATCGTTTATAACAGTATTCCTTTAAATACTTACTCAGGAAATAGCTATAAATAAATATTGTTATAAACATCGGAGCACAGCTTTCAATTCAACTCACCGAAACGTCTTTATTATTGCTTATTGCTATTTTTTCCCTGAGTATCGAAAGTTCTGCATTCACTGCATTCACATAAGTGATTTCTCAGTATATTAATATTGGCCTATGTTTTGTCTTGGTGGGTAGAAATAACCGCGCCTTTTTACCCGAGACACACCCTTTTCCCCGGGGAATTGACCTGACTGCGACCTCACAGCAGCTGTGGTTTGTTTTCCTAGATACACATTTTTGACCTGACGACCTCACCGCAGCTGCGTACTTTGTTATCGTCTTAACGCGCCTAATTGTTTCCGTCTTGCCTCGCCCATATCTTCACCATGACGTCCTCGCGTTGTTCTGGGTGTGGCCTTCGCATGGCCAAGCAGTACTTTCTTTCCAAGGACGTTTGTAGGTTCTGCGTTAAGACTCAGAAGGATGATCAGAGGATCATAGAGTTAGAGAATAGGGTTACGACTCTCGCCGCCCAGGTACACTTACTGGTTAGTGCAGCAGCAACAAGCCCCGCCTCCTCCTCCTCCCCTTCCTCTTCCTCTTCTTCCTCGTCCTCCTCCCCTTCCTCTTCCTCTTCTTCCTCGTCCTCCTCCCTCTAGTATTGTCTTCAACCACACAGCAGCCCCTCCCATCCTCCTCCTCCTCCTCGACCATCTCCGATCTCCTGCTTCCCACCCTCCTTCTCCTCTTCTTCCTTCTCCTCCTCCTCCTCCTCCTCCTCCTCGCCTTCCTCCTCCGTCCCCTCTCCTCCCCCCCCCCACCCTCCTCCTCCTCCTCACCCTCGTCCTCCTCCATGTCCTCCGCCTCGTCGCTCGTCCCTCCCACCCCCACCTGTCCTTCACCTTCCCTTCCCTCTTCCTCCTCCTCTCCTCGTCCGTCCCTCCTCCCCCACCTCACTCTCCTTTCACCTACTGCTCCTTCCTCCTCCTCCTCCTCCTCCTCCTCCTCCTCCTCCTCCTCCTCCTCCTCCTCCTCCGCCTCAAATTCCTCGCCTTCCTCTTCCGTCCCCCCTCTCCCCTCTTCCCGCCCACTCTCCCCCTCCTCCTCCTCTCCCTCTTTCTCCTCCTTGTCCTCCGCCTCCTCGCTCGTCCCTCCCTCCAACACCTGTCCTCCTTCCCTTTCCCCTCTTCCTCCTCCCTCTCCTCGTCCATTCCTCCCTCCACCACCTCACCCTCCCTTTCTCCTTCTTCCTCTTCCTCCTCCTCCTCCCCTTTCCACCTTCCACCTCTTCCACAATTTCTCCTCGTTCTTCACAGCAGGTCCCTCCTCCTTCCTGCTCTCCCTCCCCTTCACCCACCCCTCCTGGCCCCCTTCCGACCGTCGGGTTCTTGTTGTTGGTGATAGTCAGGTTCGTTATGTTGACAGGTATTTTTGCTCCAAGGATAAGAACAGGACGAGGTGTGTTTCCAGGGGCAGGGGTGGGCCATATATCAGACAGGATTGATGCGTGTATGTCAAGCGATGGATCGAGACCAATTGTCTTTCTCAGCTGTTGCGGAAACGACGTTTCTCGTGCCAAGCGAGGACCTTTTCAGGCGTTTTAGAGAATTGTTAGGCAGGATACGTGACGCTGGTGGGTCACCAGTAGTGTGGCGTCCTGCCAAGGAGGGTCGTTGGCGATGGATGGCTGTCCAGGGCGATAGCAGTGAACAGCAGACTTGCTGAGCACTGCGAGCGCAATGGGTGGCTGTTCGTCGACAATTGGGACCTCTTCTTTGGCAACGACGCCCTCTACGCCCGTGACGGGATACACTTGACGTTCAAGGGTGTTGAGGCTCTCTCAGACTCCCTTGAGCGAGCACTTGGTACCCTGAGGGATTTTTAGTATAGGCGAGGGGGGAAGAGTAATGGGAGCAATGGAGGAGTAATGGGAGGGGACATCTAGCTCATAATATAACCAGGCAGCTTAGAAGTAATTCTAGAGGAGTAACAGAGGACGGGCTAAGAATCTTCTATACTAACAGCAGGAGCCTCAGAAACAAGATAGACTTACTAAGGGGTGAAGCTTGTTCAGAAAATTTTGACATAATAGCGATCACTGAGACATGGATAGACTTTGCTAATAGAAATTTTAGGTCAGAATTTGAAATAACGGGTTATCAGATGTTTCACAAAGACAGAAGGGCAGAAAGGGAGGTGGAGTTGCGCTATATGTTAAAGACTCACTTAAATGTTTAGTTAACAACTCAGTCAAAACTAACATGGATTCAGAATCAGTTTGGGTGGACGTTTACAAAGGAAAGAAAAACTAACTCTAGGAGTTATATACAGGCCACCCAACCTTAACAGGCAGGACACGAGTATATTACTACAGGAGATTGGCAGGGCGAGTATGAGTAGAAATGTCTGCGTAATGGGGGGACTTTAATTATAGGAATATAGACTGGGAAGATCTAGTGGTGACCTGGAAGCCGAGGACTTTCTTGAAGTTATACAAGATAATTTCCTTAAGCAGGTAGTTACTGAGCCTACCAGAGGAGATAACATATTAGACTTAGTCCTAACCAATAATGGGAACTTGCTACGTGAGTTGGAGGTGGGCGGAGAGTTAGGAAATAGTGATCACAGAACGGTTCGTTTTAGGCTAGATCATGGTAACCCAAGATCCAAACCCAGTGTTAGTGCCAGATTTTAGAAGAGCAAACTACGAGGGGCTTCTGAAGACATCTTGAAGGGGTAAACTGGGATAATTTAGGGATTCATGAGGGCCAGAACTGGATTGGAGAGCCAGGAGAACCAGGTAGAAATGTCTTACAATAATTTAGTTAGAGTAATAGTAGAGGGCAAGAACAGCATATACCACAGCGAACACTTAGAAAAGAAAACAATGATCCTATGGATGACTCGTGGACTAAAACACGAGATTGGGTTAAAGAAGGAATTTATCAGAAAATAAAGAATGGGGAAACACATCTCAGGGGCCGGTACGTCGAACTATCTAGATTAGTTAAGAAAACACCAGGATAGCAAAAAGAACTATGAGATCAAAGTAGCAAATGAGGCGAAAAGTAATCCTAAGGGCTTCTTTCAGATGTATAGAACAAAACACGGGAGAAAATTGGACCGCTGAAATCAAACACAGGGGAGCTAGTAGAAAATTACGAAAATATGAGCACATTGTTGAACGACTACTTCTTTCAGTATTCACACAGGAGGATCGAACGACTATACCGGAAAGAGTTCAGGTGTACGAGGGCGGATGGCGATAAATTGAGGGATATAATCATTACCAGGCAAGTAGTTCAGGATGAGATAGATAAGCTTAAGAAGAACAAGTCGCCAGGTCCTGACGGGATATTTCCGAGGGTATTAAAGGAGCTAGGTGATATAATCAGAGACCCACTAACCGACATCTTTAAGATGTCGGTAAATACTGGCTATGTGCCGAGCCTATGGAAAGTAGCTAATGTGACGCCGATTTTTAAAAAGGGGGACAGGTCAGTTGCTTCAAACTATCGCCCAATTAGCTTAACATCGGTTATAGGGAAGATGCTGGAGTCCATAATAGCCAGGAACATTCGGGAGCATTTAGAGAAACATAGCTTAATTCACGACTCGCAGCATGGGTTCACAAAAGGTAGGTCATGCCTCACCAATCTTTTGTCCTTCTACAATAAAGTATTTGAGGCGGTTGACAGAGATGAAAATTATGATGTAATCTATCTTGATTTTAGTAAAGCGTTTGACAAAGTTCCTCACCAACGACTGTTGCTTAAATTACAGGCTCACGGAGTAGAGGGTAAAGGTTTGAACTGGGTCAAGGCGTGGCTTAGCAATAGGAAGCAAAGAGTGCAAATCAATGGTAAAAGATCTGACTGGGGATGTGTTACGAGGGGTCCCACAAGGTTCGGTATTAGGTCCACTTTTGTTTATTATTTATATCAATGACTTAGACACAGGAATTAGTAGTGATGTTAGTAAATTTGCAGATGATACCAAGATCGGTAGAGTAATTGAGTCGGATCAGGACGCTAGTATTCTCCAAGGTGAACTCAACAAATTATATGACTGGGCGGATAAATGGCAGATGGAGTTCAATGTAGGGAAGTGCAGTATTCTGAGTGTAGGTAGAAACAACCCCTCATATAATTATTGCTTAAATGACACTCTCATAAGTAGGTCTGGGTGCGAGAGGGATTTAGGGTCTTAGTGAGCTCTGATCTCCGTCCAAGGGCACAATGCATTCAAGCTAGAAATCGAGCTAATAGGGTACTGGGATTTATTTCAAGGAGCGTAAGCAACAGAAGCCCCAAGTCTTCCTCAAACTATATTTAGCATTAGTTAGACCTCATCTTGACTATGCGGTTCAGTTCTGGTCACCCTACTATAGAATGGATATCAAAATGTTAGAATCGGTGCAGAGGAGGATGACTAAGATGATTCAGGGGTTGAGAAACTTGCCATACGAGGAAAGACTCAAACAGTTAAACTTGCATTCTCTAGAAAGGCGAAGGGTGCGTGGAGACATGATCGAGGTTTATAAATGGATGAAGGGCTTTAATAAGGGAGACATTCATAAGGTTTTGTTGGTAAGAGAACCGGGTAGGACACGAAGTAACGGGTTTAAACTGGATAAATTCAGATTCAACAGGGACATAGGCAAAAATTGGTTTACTAATAGGGTGGTGGATGAGTGGAATAGGCTTAGCAGTCATGTGGTGAGTGCCAATACAATTGTCACATTCAAAAATAGACTAGATAAATTCATGGACAGCGATCTTAGGTGGGGTTAGATACACGGGAGCTTAGGGTCAAAGGAGCTGCCTCGTACAGGCCTACCGGCCTCTTGCAGACTCCTGCGTTCTTATGTTCTTATGTTCTTACAAACAGAAATTGTCTGTCATGTGTCTGAGGCAAGATATAACGATAAGATAAAGATATAGTGAGAGCCGTGGCGCCTTCAGACAATTTGTGAGGAGGCCGCTGATGACTGACTCGCTCTCTGGCTTACTGGGAAGGGAGAGGCTGTGTAATGGATGCTCACGTGGTACATGCTTATGTTTTATTCGTTATATCTTGCCTCAGACACATGACAGACAATTTCTGTTTGTATCATTAGGCTCGGCAGTGAATGCAGAGCTTTCGATACTCAGGGAAAAAATAGCAATAACCAATAAGAAAGACGTTTCGGTGAGTTGAAGTGAAAGCTGTGTTCCGGTGTTTATAACACTATTTATTTATAATTATTTCCTGAGTAAGTACTTAAAGGAATAATGTTATAAACGATTACACTTTATAAAGGAATGTCTCCTGAACGGAATTCAGTTGTCAAATTATAGTTATAAGATAATGTAAGCGAACTACAGAATTATTCATGAGAATGTGTCATCGTGCGGGACAGGTGAAGTGAGTAGGAGTCTCGGTGCGCGTAACGTCACTGCGCCGACTGGACTCACTTTTGACAGGTGTCCCGTGGCTGGGTGACTGTGTATATGTAGACTGCGAGTGCACCTACGTTGTCAGATTGTCTCACTCAGCCTCTTATATTTCCCGATCTCAGACCCAAAAACTGTCTGCTCCTTCCGCAAAACTCGATTCATTTACAGTTATCATTAAAATGGTTATATTACTGAAGTCTCTTCGCTGCAGTCAAGTGTCGAAAACCGGAAAATACAAATTGGTGAGCATGATAATCTGGCAACGCTGCTCAGCCTCAGTGCACGTGTTTTGAGGCAGGTGGCGGCAGTGGTCAGGGCAGGAGGGTGAGTGCAAAATCTATAGAAGAGATCTTGGGTGAGTGGTCAGTGGGCTGCTCCTTCGTAATGATTCTACACCTGACGGACGCCTACCATCCATCGGGCATCCATGCCTAGCTACACACTGCGCCTAGGCAGCAAGGTGGATAGCTAATGCGCTTCCATTATAAGATAGCTATCAAGTGATCAGAATGAAATCTAAATCTGAGATACAAGTTGGTATAAAGAGTAGAAAAATAATTGGCTGTCAAAAAAACAGGGTATGCTATGTATGAGAGAAAAAAATAATAATTGTCTACCAAGATAACACGGTGTGCTATGAAAAGTAGAAAAATAATTAATTATCAAGAAAACAAGGACTGCCGTGAACAGTGGAAAAAAAAATTATTATTATACAGTGTATTGTTTTATATATAATGCTGACACGTACTTAAAGGGAGCACTGAGAGGGTGGCGGTCAGGTGTTAATCTGCACTGCGGCCCTCTGGGCCCTGCTGGGCATTGTTTATAATCCTCACTATCGCTGGTACTGCGCTTCGTTTGTAACGGTCAGTACGCGGCGCTCTGAAGGGCGTGAGTATGTTGTGGTGTCTGGTGAAGCGGGCGGGGGAGGGGCGTCGGGTGGCAGGATGTGGCGGTGGCGAGGATGGTGAAGTAGGGAGACGCCGAATTTTCTGAGGGCGTCGTGGTGCCTGTCAGAGAGCCTCGGGAGACTCATGGTGGTCAGGGCATTGTCGTAGGCGTGGTAGTCAGGGCCTAAAATGACCCTGAATGCCCTCTTTTGAACCCTCTCAAGCTGCTGTTGTTGGGTGAGGGTAAGGGACGCTGACCACGCCGGGGAGGCATACATAAGCGTCCTGAGTCTACGCAGCATGTACAGCTTGTAGGAGGCTGCCCTGACGGTGTTGGAGACGTGGAGCTTCCAGTTGAGTTGGTTGTCCATAGTGATGCTGAGTAGTTTGGTGGACTGGACAACCTGGAGGTGGTGTGAGCCTATAGACAGCAGTGGAGGTGGCACATCTCTCTTGGACGTGCAAACGTGCATCACCATGATTTTGGTGTGGTTAATAGTGGCATTATTGTCCACCGTCCATGCCTGAAGGTTGTCGAGCGACGCTTGAAGAGGTGCATAGTATGGATCCCTGATGTTGACGGGGACGCCCAAGGTGCTGTCGTCAACATATTTCTAGGGATGCGGTGTGTCCATGAGGGCGTTATTAATGAGCACCAAGAAGCAAAGCGGACCCATTTTAGTGCCTTGCGGGACGCCACACGTCAGCTCAAGAGGAGGGGAGACCGAGCCCTTGGAGCGATCTATTTGCTGGCGTGCGCTGAGGAAATCAGTCAGCCACGATACAATATTAGGGTGAAGCCCCAGCTCAATAGCCTTAGTAATGACAACAGTGGTGGAGATCCGTGAAAAGCAAGCAGAATTCTACCAACTTGCCGCTGTTGTGGGAGTGATAGACTGCACCCATGTGAAAATAATGGCACCTAAGGAAAACGAAGTAGTTTATGTCAACAGAAAAGAAAAAAAAACATAGCTTGAACATACAATTAGTGTTTGATGCCTTTGTTATTGATTAAAATGTAAAATATTTGAGTTAAGGAAAACAAAACATGGGAAAAAAAACTTTTATTTGTAGCAGAAAGGTACACACATGCAAATGAAAAAGATGACATTAAAATTGCATTAAAATGTAATTTAGAATATGATTTATAATTATTGTTGCTTTAAAATCAAGTTAGAAAACAAATTACTCCTGCCGATTATTCGTATTGAGATAATGGTGGTAAGAAAGCTTGTTAGAGACGTCTGCCAGTGTGAGGGAGGAGGAACGAAAGGTCGAGGTGACCACATCGTGAACATCATGACTTATGAGTGAAGTAAAACGAGGTTATTTGGTTTCTGTTTACAAAGTTCCAAGTGGAAAAACAACTTGATTGTGAATTCAGTGTATACTTTTCTGGAGTATTGTGTTTACTGAGTGAATTGGTGACCAATCTGTTGCTATTTGTGTCTTGCTTGAAGATATTCATCATTGGATTCAAAGCTATGGTATTAATGTGCAATAGTCATCATAACAAAATACGTAGTAATTAATTATATATGTCAACCTATTTATTTTCATGAGATCATGGTATGACCACTGAAAAACATAATCTTTTTATCTTGGCTCCATTACAAATTCAGTATATACATAATTACTCTATTAGTGGAATCTAGTTTTCAGCATCTTTTATTATTATGCCAATATTCTAAGCACTCAGCTTGCAAACATGCTTAGGTTTATGTTGTCAGCTTGGGTCGGACTTAAGTGAACACTTTACCAAGTGACCTAAGATTACTCAATGCTAGCAAAGCTATGGTATTAACGTGCAATGGTCATCATACCAAAATACGTAGTAATTAACTATATATAGGTGGAGATCCGTGAAAAGCCCAATGGAATAGACTTATCCATGTGAAAATAATGGCACCAAAGGAAAACGATGTAGTTTATGTCAACAGAAAAAAATAAACATATACACAATTAGTGTTTGATGCCTTGTTATTGATTAAAATGTGAAATATTCTGAGTTAAGGAAAACAAAACATGGAAAAAACTTTTATTTATAGCAGAAAGGTACATATATGCAATGAAAAAGATGACATATATATATTAAAATGTCATTTAGAATATGATTTATAATTATTGCTGCCTTTATTCATATCTAGATATATGGTGGTAAGAAAGCTTGTTAGAGACGTCTGCCATTTGAGGGAGGAGGAACGAAATCGAGGTGACCACATCCTATCATCATCTTTTCTGAGTGAAGTAAAACGAGGTTACTTGGTTTCTTTACAAAGTGTCCTATCAAGTGGAAAACAACTTATTGATGAATTCAGTATACTTTTCTGGAGTATTGTGTTTACTGAGTGAATTTCAGACCAATCTGTTGCTATTTGTGTCTTGCTTGAAGATATTCATCATTGGATTCATATATGGTATTAAGAATAGTGTCATAACAAATACATGGTAATTAATTATATATGTCAACCTATTTATATCCCCTATCTATGACCACTGAAAAACATAGCTTTTTATCTTCTCCATTACAAATTCAGTATATAATTAATCTATTAGTGGAATCTAGTTTTCAGCATCTTTATTATTATAATTTAGCACTCAGCAACTTGCAAACATGCTTAGTTTATGCTGCAGTTGCTGTTCAGGACTCGTATGAACACTTACCAACTCCACTCTCAATGCTCGCAAAGCTATGGTATTAACGTGCAATGGTCATCGAATACCAAAATGTATCTAATTATATATGTCAACCTAATTATTTTCATGAACTGCATGACCCTTGAAAACATAGCTTTTTTATCTTAGCTCCATTACAAATTCAGTATATAATTATTCATATATTCAATAACGTAGTGGAATCCAGTTTTCAGCATCTTTATTATTATGCCAATATTCTATCACTCAGCTTGCAAACACGCTTAGGTTTATATGTTGTCACTTGCCTACTTAGTGAACACTTTACCAAGTGACAAGATTACTCAATGCCACCATATAGGTATACTACATCTTTGATTGTGACACATCAGAGAGCACTGGAGAGCAGTGAGTCTAATTAGGTGCTAATGAATATCCTGCCTGATCACAGACTACATAAAAAAAAATGATCAGTGCCTAAAGGAGGTTATAAGCATGATGGTATGATGGTATATATATATATATATATATATATATATATATATATATATATATATATATATATATATATATATATATATATATATATATATATATATATATATATATATATATATAATGTCCTCCCACTTTTGAAGGCCAAATGACGCCCTGATTGTAACAACGCATCTTGTAACACCCATGACTGGGTGCCGGTGCAAATCTCCTCATTTAACACCGAGAAATTAATCTAGGCCTCGTAGGGAACTCAGAAAAATCCAAGTTAGAGAGTGCTGGCTGTGGTGATTGAACCAGTGACCTTCGACATACAAAACCATGTCTGTCAGTCGAGCCAATAAAAGTAAAGGTAAAGTTGGGGCATACGCTGTAGCAGCGCGTGGCCTCGGTGCTCATCTCAGTAACATTGGCCCTTGAGCCTTTGGTGGGAGGGAGCCCATTACCCCGGGACACAGGGCCAGTGTGACATCCAGGTTACCACAGTTTCCCCAAGTAGTCATTTATCGACCAGCCCGAGAGGGAGGATGATCAGCTGGGTGAGCTGCACGCCGACTGCCCGGGCCAGGAGTCGAACCCGGGCCCGCGTAGAAGCCAGGCATGCTGACCACTAGACCACGGAGGCGTATTGGAGCCCAATCTCAAGTGAACCCACTCACAATGGCACACAATTTTTTTTCTGGTAAAATTTGTGCTTTGAATGAATTTGCTAACCATTTCTGTCGAAAAACAGCAGAGATTATTTTTCACCCCTTCCACCCTAACCTCCTCAGTAATAAAAAAAAAAGTGACAAAATCATAGCCTTGAGGCAGTAATATTCAGCCCCAGCATCAAAAAATTATACTGCTACCCTATGAAAGGCATCTTTTGACTCCGATGAAGTAGGTGGTGACTGTGGTGGAGCAGCTTCATTGTCATCCCTTGCAGTGGCAGGTGTCATTGGGCCAGCAGATGATGAAACAGTGGCTGGTGTCATAGGGCCAGCAGATGATGAAGCAGTGGCAGGTGTCATTGGGCCGGCAGATGATGAAGCAGTGGCTGGTGTCATAGGGCCAGCTGATATTGAAGCAGTGGCTGTTGCCGGAGCAGCTAATGGTATCTTTTCCACAAGTAATGAACAATGTGCTGGGATGGTCTCTAGCAATACTGATAAAGTGTGTATCTACAAAGAATATGAATTTAAGGGTGATTCATAATTTGTTTTAATGAGAATATAAAAGTTTTTGCCAAAAACATACAGGCCAGTCAATATTTCACTGCTGCATGACTGTTGCTGCTGTCCTATCCCTAGCACATCATGTCAATGCTGAATGGCTCTGGTACCCCTTCAAATACATGAGACGAGCAGCCTATGATGTCATACACCAGCTTATCTACCACAGTTAATGTCATAGTTATATAGGCAGGCGCCTGCGTATCTGTGGTGCCACACGTGTGGGGCACTCAGGTGCTGGGGGAAATGTCATTGTTATGAAGAGGCAGGGGTAAACCAGTGTATGCTATGAGGCCTTGGTGTGGAAGTTCCCTGTCTGAACTGTGCAGCTAATCCCCCATACAGTGAGGGCCTTTTTTACTCCCTCAGGGGCTGTGCAGCTGAGAGAGTGGTGTACATGAGTGTGAGCGCGTGAGTAAGTGTGTGCCTGTCTTGGCTAAAACCCTTCACTGGGGGAAGACAACCAAGGTATTTAGATAGATTGATAGTCATTGACAGATGAACATTAAAAAAATTTCTATATCAAATATGCAGTTCACTGCTATGAACTTATTAACTTTAAGCTGAAATAAAGGCATTGTGGCCAGTATAGCTGCATTATGTGAGCACATAAATAACTAATATAAGTTTTACATTTAAAGACATAACAACTAAAAAAAATTACCAGTCTGCTGCTGCTCATTCTTGCACTTGGCAATGTGAGGCTTTGATTTTTGTTGTACGTTGTACCAACGCCTCTCACAGTCATCCTGCGTACGGGGTCCACTCCCAGGGAAGGCACTGTCAGGGTATAAATGTGAAGCAAGTTTCTTAATCGTTCCACTATGGCATGCTTTTTATTTCCCATACCTTCTCCAATAACATTTAATACATGCTGTGATGGAAAGCTAAATCAGTACCAGTATTTTATTTACATGCATCATAAGACATTAACTTTTTAGTTGTTATGAACATGGCCATAAATACTACTTTTCATTACCTACTTTTCTAAAATGCTTTTCTCTAAGTAGGATGATATTACACAATACAGCTATACAAAAAAATTCAAAGCATTAATCTTAATTCCATTCTTTTGAGTACTTCTAACCTAACATTATATCACCAGAAACTGTTTGACCAATGCTATCAAAATAATATTTTAATCTTACTTTACCATTCTCATCAAATCTACCTATTCTGATATAGTCTTAACATAAAATACTTGTAAAAGTGTTGAGAGTCTGACATGCCCAACCCACCCACCCCAAAAAAAAAATCTAAATAAGGAATAAATAAAATAACAGGTAAATATGACTTGACTCTCTTATACATACCCCCTTTGCACCCTAATAAACTTGGGGACCTACCATGTTAGGTTAGGACGTGTTAGGTAGGACAGGTTTAGCAGGAGTTGGCTTAGTTATGTTAGATTGTTGAGGGAGTGGGGGTTGCAGCAGAAATGGTCATGATGATGCTATTCACGTGGAGCAGTAGGAAAAAGTATGTCCCGTTTGGAAACTCTGTGGTTGTGTTTGTATACAAAAATACCCATTTGACGAGGTTAGGTTAGTTTGCAAGTTACTTGAATCATGGATATGTGAATATGTAACAAAAAAAAATAAAAGCGTTAACATTAATTTCATTATCTTGAGTACATTCCAATCTAACATTATATCACCATAATCTGTTTGACCAATGCTATAAATATACTATTTTAATCTTACTTTACCATTCTCACGAAACCTACCAATTCCCATATAGTCTTGACATAAAGTACTTGTAAAAGTGTCCATAGTCTGGCATGCCTAGCATCCCCCCCAATAAAAATAAATAATAAACAAATAAAAATAAATAAAGAATAAAAAAGGGCAAATATGCCTTAACTATCTATACCAACCCCCTCTTCCCCCCCAACAAACTTGGCATGTTAAGTTAGGATGTGTTCGGTAGGACGGGGCAGGTTTGGCACTTGGGGACCTACCATGTTAGGTTAGGATGGGTCAGGTAGGACAGGTTTAGCAGGAGTTGGTTTAGTTATGTTAGATTGTTGAGGAAGTGGGGGCTGCAGCAGAAATGGTCATGATGATGCTATTCACGTGAAGCAGTAGGAAAAAGTATGTTCTGTTTGGAAACTCTGTGGTTGTGTTTGTATACAAAAATACCCATTTGACGAGGTTAGGTTAGTTTGCAAGTTACTTGAATCATGAATATGTGAATATGTAGCAAAAAAATAAAAGCATTAACCTTAATTTCATTATCTTGAGTACATTCCAATCTAACATTATATCACCATAATCTGTTTGACCAATGCTATAAATATACTATTTTAATCTTACTTTACCATTCTCACAAAACCTACCTATTCCCATATAGTCTTGACATAAAGTACTAGTAAAAGTGTCCATAGTCTGGCATGCCTAGCATTATGGGGGGGGGGGGGGGGCAATAAAAAAAAATAATAAACAAATAAAAATAAATAAAGAATAAAAACAGGGCAAATATGCCTTAACTATCTATACCAACCCCCTCTTCCCCCCCAACAAACTTGGCATGTTAAGTTAGGATGTGTTCGGTAGGACGGGGCAGGTTTGGCATGGTTAGGTTTAGTTATGTTAGGTTGTTGAGGGAGAGGGGGTTGTGGCAGAAATGGTCATAATGAAACTATTCAGATACAGAATAAAAAGGTATGTTCTGTTTGGAAGGTCAGTGGTTGTGTTATTATGCAAAAAATACCCAATTGATTAGGTTAGGTTAGTTTGTAAGCTAATTGAACCATGAATATGTGATTACTAACCTTGTTACAGCTTCTGCCACTTCAGTCCACGCTCTCTTCTTATCCTCAGGGGTGATGCTCTTCCCATAACACCCTCTGATTATACGTATTTTTTCTTGAATTTGATGTAAGAAGACCGTTTCATCTGGCGACCAATTAAGCTTACTCCTTTTCTGCGCTGGTTCTCCGGCCCATAGATGTGCTCATTGGGGCAGATGACGTGGTTATGGTGCGGTAATTTCAGCAGAGCAAGTCGTGACGCAGGAGGGGAGATAAGGGTATTGACGAGTGACGGAGTAAAAGCAGCCTTTGAGGCTGCTTCTATCTGCCACAAAACTCAGTATTTTCTTGTGTTTGCCATTTATTATGTTTCTGTTGTACATTTATACATCTTTTCTTTATTTTTCTTTTGAAATAAATACTTAATTCATGTCGGATGTTTACGTTTTGCACGGAGGCGTCCTTAGCAACGAGCCCGCCATAAAGAAGAAGAAGAAGAAGATAATAGTAGCCAGGATTTGCTAATACTTACACTCAAAGTTGACGAGGATAGCTTTTACTCTTAATAATTTGAAACTATTAACTTTGATAGTAACTTTAAGAGTAAAAGTTAATAGCTCTTGAGGATACGGGCCCAGGCAATGAGTGGTGGAGGAGTGCTTCATGTTGCCAAATTGTTGGATGTCTATGAGGCTACTAATATCATCATAAGCCCAGTTAAAAATAAAATCTTCAAAAATGAGGCTGGGAATGGGTGTGATGGCGATTGGCCTTAGGTCATTAAGGGACTGTGGGCTGGAAGTTTTGGGGATGGGAGTGACAAAGGAAGTTTTCCAGTCGCTAGGGCAAGTGTTTTGTTCAAGTGAAGCATTTATTATGGAGCAGATGGGGGTGGCAAGTTCAGGGGCAAATTCCTTATAGATTTTGCATGGGAGGTCAGTGGGTGTGGTAGCTCTGTGCGTCCTTAATTTCTTTAATTTATTGAAAACGTCAACCTCGTGGACGGAGGGGGGTGGAGAGGGGGATGGTAGGTATGAGGGGAGGGCGGTGAGATCAACTTTTGGGAGGCTTTGACAGATACCCGCGAAATGGGTATTTATCTCCTCGGCCGCTCGGTCAGGTGATAAATGTGAAGTGCAAGGGAAGGAGGGTGAATGTTTGCCAAGTCCACAAAGAGACCTGACCTTGTGATACCACTGTCTGTTGTTGGCCTGTTTAAGTTGGTGTATTTTTTCAGGATAATAGTTTGCTCTGGCGATTTTGATCTCCCTGATGACTGTTCCTGAGCTGTCTGTAGCGGGCAGGGTCTGTGTTGTGGGCCCTGTTTCTCTGCGAGATGAGCCTCTTGACGGTGGGGTTGATCCAGGGGGCGTCAGATGGATGGACTGTGTGTCTGTGTGTGTGTGTGTGTGTGTGTGTGTGTGTGTGTGTGTGTGTGTGTGTGTGTGTGTGTGTGTGTGTGTGTGTGTGTGTGTGTGTGTGTGTGTGTGTGTGTGTGTGTGTGTGTGTGTGTGTGTGTGTGTGTGTGTGTGTGTGTGTGTGTGTTAATAATAATAATAATCTACGGTTTATTTAGGGAGAAACAGCTCGAGAGCTGAAAATATACATATTATCATACAGGGAGATCGTTAAAACTACACACTTTAAAGTAACTTAGGAGTAGAGAGTCTATGTATTCAGGATTGTCACTACTGTGGGTACTGCACTGTTCTTATACCTGTCAGTAAGCGCACGTATGGGAAGCAGCTTGTTGTGGTATCGGACATGGTGGCGGGGAAGGGGAGCTATCGGGGGGAGCAGGCTCCTGTGTCGTGGGTGGTGAAGGAGTCTGGTGGCGAAATGCTGGAGGAGGTGTTGGTAGCGGGCCTGAAGGGTGGTGAGCTGCAGGGCGGTGTGTGTGTGTGTGTGTGTGTGTGTGTGTGTGTGTGTGTGTGTGTGTGTGTGTGTGTGTGTGTGTGTGTGTGTGTGTGTGTGTGTGTGTGTGTGTGTGTGTGTGTGTGTGTGTGTGTGTGTGTGTGTGTGTGTGTGTGTGTGTGTGTGTGTGTGTGTGTGTGTGTGTGTGTGTGTGTGTGTGTGTGTGTGTGTGTGTGTGTGTGTGTGTGTGTGTGTGTGTGTGTGTGTGTGTGTGTGTGTGTGTGTGTGTGTGTGTGTGTGTGTGTGTGTGTGTGTGTGTGTGTGTGTGTGTGTGTGTGTGTGTGTGTGTGTTTTTTTTTTTGTGTGTGTGTAATAAGAAATAGGTACATACCTAATTAAGTTATGTGCACAGGTGGTGACAGGTGAAGAAAAGTACCAGACCGGGAGTCCAGGTGTTGTAGGTGTCAGGGGAGACAGATGAGCAGGTAAAGATGAATACAAAGAGACCTTACCTGAGGAGGATTGCGTACACGAACACCAGACAGAGAGGAGGAGGACACTAGGAAAGGCCTTGGTCTGGCAGTGGACTATAAAAGAAAAATAGTAATCGTGATGGTGCACAAATTTGCTGACCTAATTGGCGGGAGATCGCGAGGTAAAGAACGGTCAAGAAAGAATGAAAGAGAGAAAGATAGAGAGAACACAATGCATGCCGCGAATAAGATAATTGATGGAAAAGATAATGAGAACAATATATGATAACGTAAATCGCTCAGGGCAAACACATCTCCGCCAGCTAAAAGAGACCGAGACTCTAATTTACAGAAAAGTCATAGAGGAGAAAACACACGACGGCTGCGGGGGGGAGGAGGGGAGAGAGAGAGAGAGAGAGAGAGAGAGAGAGAGAGAGAGAGAGAGAGAGAGAGAGAGAGAGAGAGAGAGAGAGAGAGAGAGAGAGAGAGAGAGAGAGAGAGAGAGAGAGAGAGAGAGAGAGAGAGAGAAAAATAGAGAGATACTTTTTTCCTCCCTTCCTTTTCCTGTCCTCACACCTCGCTTGTCTTCCCTTCCTTCCCGTTTGAAGTTTTCTCTCCTCCTTTTCCTCCGTTCCTCCTCCTCTCCTCCTCCTCTCCATCACTTCTTGCTACTTTCCTTTTTCAGTCTTACTTTTTACTTCTTAACTCCTTCACCTCCCTACTTCCTTATTGTATCTCTCCCTTACTTCCTTCCTCACTCCCTTAAACTCTTATTTCCTTCCTTCCTTCCTTCCTTCCTTCCTTTCTTCTATGCTCACTTCACACTTCCCTTCTCCCTTTCTTTCTTTCTTTCTTTCTTTCTTTCTTTCTTTTTTCTCCTTAACTTCCTTTTCCCCTCAGTGTCTCCTTTTCCTAGTTTCTTCCTCCCATTTCCTTTTCCTCCACTCTCAGTTTTTATCCCTGTCTCCATTATTGTCCTTCTTATCCTTCTCAGTCCCTTGTCCCGCCTCTCTTATTATCCAGCATTTATCTTTATCGTCCACTTTCTCTCTCTCGTCCCTACACTTTTTTCTCTCCCTCCAATCACACTTTTTCCGCAACTTTCCCAATATTTTTTATCTTTCTCTTCCTCCACTAACAGCTCCCTTTTTTCCTTCCTTCTCTTTCTCTTCCTCCTCGCATTTACTTTCCTTTATCACTTTCCCTTTCAGTTTCTTCCCTCCAATTCTTCTCTCCTTCCACTTCCAGCTCCATTTTTTTCTCCTTCCCTTTCCATTATCTCTTCCGCCGGTGACGTCACGGCCTTAACCTCGGGACAAATACCAGTGTTATTACTCATATGTTTCGCACAATACTTAAGATGGTGTGATTAAACAATTATTGAAG